>NW_009609936.1:237439-280440 GCF_000690535.1 Cariama cristata
CTCCAGTTGACATTACACTGAGAGAAAGAGGAAAGAAGATCACTTAAAAGAGGTATGGAAAGGTATTTAGGAGCAAGACAAGTTTTACAACTGAAACAAGACAAGTTCTATAGCCAAAACTTCAGGTTCACAGTATCTGTTACCTACCTGTACGCTCCCTTATAGAGACTGGAGGTCCCTCAAGGTTAGGGGTCTGAACAAAGACGGTAGCATTGTATTCTGTGTCTGGTGAGAGGCCAGTAAAACAATGGCTCGTTTCTGATCCACGTACTGTGATTTCCTGTCCTCTGGAACCTGTCAAAAAAAGCCCAATGGAAAGAAAGTTAGAACCCACTAGTTGCCTTTTAATATGTGTACAAAAAGTGTAGAAATTAGAGACCTCTTGAGAGCAGGTTGGAGCAGATGGGACAGCAGTCTTATTCTTGTTCCACAAAAGCCTTTCTAGACCAAGATTATGTGGTGATTAAGCACGCTGGAGCATTCTGGAGAGTAACATTGCAGTGCACATGTGAAACCCAGGTAACTAGCAGATTCCCACTAATGAAAGTTACCTTGACAATAAGCAGCACTCCCTCTTTGCAGCTGTTTCACCACTCTAGAATAGGTTATGTTCATAGCTTTAAAGCTTAACCAGATGTATCATGGCTTCTGGTAGCTACTTGCCACCATCCCAAATAAGTGGTGCCATCACTGAAATAAGACAACTATGTTTCCAGAAAATGCAAAAAAATAAAATGCACTTACCATCAGCTGGGTTTAACTTCAGTCTGTAGGAAGTTGCTGACCGATGAGGTGACCATCGGATACAGAAAGTATCCCAACCCAGTTTGTAACTTGTTAGGTCAGTGACATTCAAATACACTGTGAACAGAGAAAGAGATAAATTGTTTTCTGGAAAACACTATGTCATGGATGAAGCACATCAAAATGAAAATGATATTAGCAGTGCTGGTCCAGAACTTGACTTATGTTATGTTATGCCCTAGAGATCCCAGCCTAGCTATTTACAAAGGCCCAAAGTCTGATACTCTTCCCATATTGGGTAACAGCCAATTTTATGAGTTTTCACATGAAGTAAGTAGAGTTCTTTATAAAATAAGAAACTTCCAAAAATCAGAATCTGACCCATATATATGGCAGTATGAAAAGAATGTACTGAATCAACAAAACTCAGGATGCTTGATTCATCTTAACTGAAGAAATTTTCAGAAGTTTCTTAACTGAGGCCATAACAAAATCATCTCCTTCTAGAAAGCTGAAGTTTCAGTCACTGGACATTCCTGTGAGGTAAAAGTAGACTAGCAAAAAGCCTAGACCTGTTCAGCATGGTTAGATTCTGTAGTACCCTGGAAACAGTTAAAGACTGACTCTAACTATAGCTGAATAAAATTTTAGGAAGCAGACCAGAAAATTTTATATCATCCAATCATTACTTAAAACTATATTTCTGTTACTGTTCCCAAGCTTAGTGTTTTTAAGATCTACATCATGAACAGATGATAAGTATTTTCCATGAGAGGATATTCAGACTTTCTAAAAATCAGCCTTAAAGATCCTCTCTTAATCAACATTATCTCAAATCAGCATATGTATCTAGCATGACTACAACAGATTTATTTTGACTTACAGGTAGTGCCTTGATCTGTCAAAGGTATGCTCATTCCAGAATCATACTGGGCATAAACATTCACATCATAAGTAGTACTGGGAGACAGATTATGCAAGGTGTAGGAAGTCACTTCTCCCACAAAAACCTCCATGGGCTCATTTGAACCTTGAATTGAAAGGAAGCATTAAGGAAGTACAGACAGAAAGAAAGATTCATGATTAGGTGAGCTACAAAACCATCCACCGTCTTTTACATGTCATTAAGTGTTAATCTCATTTTTTCCTAAAACAAAACATATTAATTTCTTAAATTTTAGTGTATTAGACTGTTGCAAACAAAACATAAATGTAGCTTTATTCGCTATTGTGCAATGTTTCTGATTAATTTAACTTATAGAAAGGTATGCATATTGTTTCACTGTCACATAAAACAAAGGTTCTGAATGACATTAGTACCTAAATACCTGTCCGATACTTATCTCACATACACCAGTTCATATCCTCAGAAGGATAAGAGGTATTACAGAGAGAAAAACCAAGTCTGCTCTAGGACTTTATCTAGTCACTGTATTAAATTTTAACTATATGGTTCAATCTTTGTAGTTGAATGTATGAAACACCGTGTTTGATAGTTTGCACTTCTCATAAAATTCTGATAATAAGACTTAAGCTTCCATCAAAATCAGTAAACAAAGGAAATAAATACATCCTTAAACATAAACATTTCATGATACATAAGATTTCTGTTCCAATCACCCATCAGCCACTCACTGTTCTGAAAGTGGTATACTCAGAATGAACAGGTTTTCTTACCTACAGGTTTGTACACAATTTTATAGCCAAGAACAGGGGATGGTGAAGGATCCCAGGAAACTCTGAATCGTGTGTACCATTCATCAGTTATATACATATTTTGAGGTGGAAGCAGGCCAACTAAAAAGAAAGAAAAACACTCTAATTAGACCAGTGACTGTTTTTCAACCTCTAGAAACTTACATTGTAACTCTGTCAGGTAATAATCACGTCAAAGATGTAATTAACATAATGAAACCTTAACAATGTTGGCGTGCTCAAGGAATATGTGTCTTACATTTAAAAAAAGAATATACAATATTGAAACTAATTACCAGTTCTGCCATTTCCAGTCAGTTGTCCACCATCTCCATCTTCGTACACAGCCACAACAGTAATTTTGTATGGCGTATCTGATTGCAGTTGTTGTAGTATCACATTATTTCTTATCCCAGGAACTGTTGTCTAGAACACAAAAGAAATAGAGGTAAACAAACTCACAATCCTGTAACTGATCAACAATGACAGTAATTAGAACCAAAAATTTGTTTTGACATTTGGTGCAGTTATGTCCACTGTAGATAAAGTCATTCAGGATATCTTAAGGGTTATAGCCTATAAACAATTATTAGTATTTGTTGGTTTAAATTATAAAACACTGTAGTCAGCACAAAAAGATAAATTAAATTGATTCTTCAGTCCCTACCCTCACGTTAGACTGAGATGCTGCCATTCCTTACCAAGATTTCAGTACTATTCCCTCATAGAAAGGAAAAAGTCATGATGACGTGTTTGGAAACAGAAAAAGAAAGGAAGACGCTCCTAAACTGGGGATGGAAGTCAAAGTCATCCACGCTACTCATCAGTTTCATTTCTACCTTTTCATTATCCTCATCTTAAGATATCATTTTCTTGGCAGAAACAAGTTAGTCTGAGAAGGAAGCTCTAAATATTTTGAAATGTAAAAATGTGCCTATTTATGCATCTCTCAATCTCCTCAACTTCCTGGTGCAGCCGTGCAGCATTGCTCCCGTCTAATGAAAAGCAGATATAATCCAAAAAGTGACACTGCTCCATAAAATGGCCATAAAGCACTGAAACTACAGAAAGTAACCTGAGCTATCTATCTCAAAAGCATGTCCCAGTCAACATTTTCCATTATTACTTTATAAAAATCTTCAGGTTTTTTAAGACTTGTTATTTTGATGAAATGTCCAATATTTTCTGCAAAGAAGATACATGGGTTGAAAAACATATGTGTCCTGGTTAACAGGTCCAGTAGGGAATTTTCAACCACTGAATTTTCAGCATGCCCTATACAAAAATACATAAGAAGTAATAGCATTTAAATAGTGCTCTATACATGTTACATTTCGGCTGGTGATGGTCAGCAGGCATTCTGTCATTGACCTCTACAGGATCTGAGCTTGGCTTTGCTATAAACACTGAGAGAATTTTATAAGATTCAGATTAACTTGTGCTATCATTAAGCTGCAGGAAATTAAACATAAACACAATTCATACCAAACCTTACAAAAGTAAGTTAGATGCTGAATCAAAGTTACCATTGCTTTCTTATTAAACTGTCAACTCTCTTCAATTTATAAAATGCAGACTTATGTTTATTCTATATCTTAGCACACTGACTTTATAATCAATAGACTCTGAAGTAGCAGATGGCTATTCACCGTAGCACAGTGTTTGAACCAAATGTCAGGAAGCAGGTTCTGCGCAGAATCTTCTGATTAATGTGTGATCCATATATTTAACATTGTTTTACACACAAGTTGGTTCATTAAACCACATATGTTCTGCAACTTTGTAAAAAAGATTAAAAAATAAAAAAATAAAGAACAAACAAACAAAACTGTTTCATACAAACCACAGAACCATGGCTTCTCAGTTTTGCCAACAACGACCAAAAAACCCATAGAGCATGTAAAGTGTACATGTAGAACCGCTGTCTTTGTTTTTCTGTCATCTAAGGAATCAACTGAGAACATCTCAGTGCTTACTAAGGAATTACAGAACTTACATATTCATCAATAGGGTCTCCCACAGTGGGTGAATAAATGATTCTATACTGCTGGACTGGCCCATCAGCATGGTCCCATTGTACAGAAAGGCTGTTAGTGGTCTCATCAAACACTCTCACATTCCTTGGACCACTGCGAGGCACTAAAGAAAGAAAATACAGAAGGTTGTATGGAGCATGATTCTTGCAGTTCAGTGTCACTCTCACTGATTCAAATGCTGCCCTGAAGCCAAAGCTAAGGACCCCTCCCTGAAACCCTGAATAAACATATACAGGTATATTTAGTCAATGATAATATAGCAGTGCCTGAAGGTCTTAAATAGAAATAGGGTCTTGAGTGGAGGAACTGGAGCAGTATGGAACATCAGAGGGATGCGCAAAGTGAGCATCTACATACATTCTGCTTCTCAGAGTCTTCCAGAGAAGTACAACTAGCCAGTTTTAAATGAATACGGGAATTTAACAGAGAAAGCATAGAAGCAGCAAAAGAGAGGTGACCTATTATTGCCATAGTTTCTTTACACATTGTTTCTATAATGAATTTTAAAGCCAAGCATAAACCAACCAAGATCCCACAAGCTAAGTTGTAACAAGGAGGTTTTGGTGTTTAGGCATCTCCAGCAAAAACCAAACATCTGGGGAGGTTACAGATAGAATTATCATGTAAGACACAGAACATGAAGCACATTTTTTTCTGTTGACAGCAAATTCTACCCATCTTAATGTGCTTTTTTTTTTCCAAAAGACAAATTGCTACTTATCAGCAATCACATTTTAAAAAATAGCTTTTAAATTCTTAAATATTCAAATTAGGCTTGTTTCACAAGCAAAAATTACATTGGTGATTATGCATGTACCACAACTGCCAGACAACATAGCAAAAACTCCCTTCCATGGAGGCCTATAATTGCTTCAGCCGTAACTCAGATGCATTGATCTCAGAGTTGCACTGAATGGCTTACACTACTTGTGATTGTAACCAATTTTATAAATTCTTCACACACCAATTTTGACATATATGTCACAAAGCAAGTACTGACTGCTTCTTACATGTTCTTCCCTGTGCTTGGCTTGGATTTCCTTCTCCATCTGCATATAGAGCTACAACATTTATTGAGTAAGCAGTGTCAGGAGTCAAGCGCTCTAGCATCACATCACGAGTGTTGCCTGGTACCACAATCTAAAACAGAAACAAAAGGCACCTATATAAAAAAGCTTCAGTTTATATCACGTCTTGTTAGAACGAACAATTTGAATGAAATACAAAAAATCTGAGAACATGACCACGCTGCACGTTTTCCAAGAAAAATAATACAAGTTTAAAATAACCAAATAATATTGATAAAAATTCAAGACTAGGTGCAAAAAAAAAAATAACAAATGCATAAGGAGCTCTCATTCTGCAAATGGAATTGATTGTTTTCACATTTTACATGAAAATAGTTCAGAAAAAAAGAAGAAACGTTCAAGAACAGAACTCAAAAAAGTAAATTCTGTCATGGTCTACTGACGCATAAAGAACAGCTACTAATAGACAGGTTCCCACTCATGTGTGAAGTAATATGCAGTTTCACTTTACAGATGCAAATGACTCATTAAAAATTCTTACACTTCCTTACATAAAAACATATTCATCTGTTCCTGTACAATCTGTGTGTACATTTTGTGTGAGTACATTCACAGGCTTAGCTCTAAAACTGTACCTATTCCTATACAAATCCAAGAACTCTTTCTTCATGTCTGGAGGGCGAATTTTTACCCATATCTAGAATTCACTGCTCACCAAGACCTACTTAAACACTAATGATTTGAGGTAAACAGACGGTTTAGTCGTAAAATCACATAAACTTGGTATCTGGTTTCATAAGTAAACATTTCCTAATAAATATTTGTTGTTTCCTTCTCTCTTCTTAGGGGGGAAAAAAAAAAAAGGTTTATTTTAACTCATCTTTACCTGTAATATTATAAAGGATACTCAATCCTCAATACTCAGTTTTAAACAGGAGAGTCTTACTTCTTATTTCTTTTATTTCACCAAATTAAGCATTTATTTACAATGGACTAGATTCCCTTAGACACGGTTTTCAGTAGGGACACTCCTGGGCAGACAGTTGGCCTGAGTTTATTACTGTTGTTCTACATTCATTGAAGGAAGCAATATCTGCCACACATTTTTAAGGAATAGTAAAACAACCTAAATTACTTACAGATTCTGATGGCCTTGTGCCAGACAGTGGAGAGTAATTAATTTTATATTGCTGTACTGGACCTGGAGCAGGTTCCCATCGGACATTCATGCTGTTTGGTGTGGGATTGTAAACTTGAATGTTTCTCGGTGTTCCTCTCTCCACTAGATCATGGATAATTAAAATTAAGTGTTACAAAGTTGCTTACGTAAGTTCTAGTTCTACTTGAATTTATAACAGTGGTCAAAGGAAGCTGAAAGTGCATCAGCCCAAGATGAATACATTACTTTTGTTACCCCAGACTACAAATCTAAGAATCTCAGTGATTAGTCTTTACAAACATCCTGGACAGGCAGCGAAGTACATATGTTTATACTGCAAATTAAAGATATGATCATAACACTTTGTTACTCTATTGTTGATCAGACAGGTTTGAAAAGTAGCCACAAACTACACATTTCAGCTTATGCTGACATTAGGAGCTCAAAATCCCTGGAAAATTTTAAGTACACAGTATGGACATTAGCATAGATTAACACGAATATTTGCCATTTTTTCACCAGTATTGCTACTGGCATTACAATTAAAATTTTACTATTGTGTGGAAGTAAACAGTAAAGTTTGCTGCACAACGTAAGAGCTGAGCTTGCCTGAGGAAAGTAAACTAAAAGCCTCCACCTGAATAAGCAAAGAAAACCGAACATGTTACAGAGCTGCAACCATAACCAAGCAGGTAAACAGAGTTTCTTACATTTACGTTTTAGCTTTGAGGAAAATAAACTTCCACATTTGTTGTAAAATCAATTTCTAATGATCTGAGCCACTCACACAAAAAATCCTAACATTTTCTTGAAAAGGACTATTTTACTTACATGTTCTTCCAGTGTCAGAGACACGTCCACCATCCCCCTCTGGGAAAACTGGAACCACAGTTACAGTGTAAGGTGTGTTGGGTTCAAGAGTCCTCAGGATGACATAGTTTGTGTTTCCTGGTACTGTGGTCTACAAGTTTTTTAAAAAAGGTAGGAGTATGATGTTTATGTAAATATGCAAAAGTTTAAGTTTTTTCGTATCTCCCTCACTCCTCCACCACATCCCATTTCTAGACCGGATCTGATAAAAACTTTACAAAAGGTGAAACTTGAAGTAACAGAGTTCATGGTCTCTTCTGGAATTGTCTTTCAAGAAGGTTCTGTCTTGGACTTAACAAAAATGGCTGTTAAATCCTATGCCTCTCCTACACAGTCCCTTATAGGTATCTTCACTTTTGGGTCCAGATCCTGTTCTACTAATAACAGTAGCAGAATCTGCAGTGATCTCTTTAATGACTACTATTTAGCAGCTCAAAGGCATTAAAAGGCCACTCTCTAAATCAAAAAAATAAACATTACATAACATTACAACATGCTAATGACAAGAAGTAATGAGCAGTTCATGTTAGAAAGTAAAACTCCACAGCATCTAAGAATGTTTATCACCAGTAGCTCTCTAGATGCTCTTGAAACAGTGGCAATTCATGTACTCCTCATTTCACAGGCACATCAAATTGCATAGATGTGGAAAAAGAAACACAAGTGGGAAAGAATAACATTTTCCCAGTCTGCAACAAGGGTTCCCATTTTCAAGATTATTTTAGTTCTTTAGCAATAAAGTAATTTTAGGAGATTAGAATAAGACATCTACGTGGATTTTTCCACTTTCACAAATATCATCCCAGCTGACTGCCCACAGCCACATGACTTCTTAGCACTAAAAATGGGTAGAAATGAGGTCTGCTGACTTTATAGCCTTTTGTACACCCTGAAGTCAGCTTTACATTCACATGCACTTCCCTAAGAATAAACAAACAAAAAATTGTGTGTGGTATTAAATCCCTGTGCTAAGAACTAATCACTGAAGGTCTACCATATAAAATCAAACATCTGTAATACATATGAGAGTAACTAACTTCCATGGAGGTGCTCTACATTTTCTCCAGGGTAGCTATGAACAGAAAAAAAAGCCAGTGAATAGGCAAACAAGACCCTCTTCACTCAGCAGTATTTCTCTCACTAGCACGATGAGGTGCAATTTATCCGAGACAGTTAGTGAGATGCACACAAAGTATTTACCATTTCTTCTGCACCTCCAGCTGTAGGTCCATAAAACACTTTATACTGGCGAGGACTTCCTTCTGCATGATCCCATCGAACGTTCAGAGTACTGGTGGTTGGGTCATAAACTAGCAAGTTCTTCACAGTAGTGAGAGGTTCTGAAACAGATCAATAAGCTGTCAGAAATGTGGAGCCACATTATTTCACCTGTGCTATCAGATCATGCCTATGTAATGCATCATTAGGAAATTTAAAAAACAGGTTTAATAGTTCATGTTAAATGTTATTTGTCTTCATTAATCAGAACACATCAGTCCCATCCAATAGCATAAGGAATGCTAAATATAATAAGAAAATTTCTTTCTGGACACTATTTTAGAATTAGACAATGAGTTCATTAGGATTGTTTTCTTCATTCCTCACCAAACACATTGCTATGTATGACTTTCCATTGCAGGCTCAATAGTAAACTAAGTACAAATGAATTAATAGTTAATTAATTAATTAATTAAAAATAGTGATTTGGGTTTTATGCCTGAAGTGCCTTTGGTAGTAAATTACTCAGTGCTTTCTATAGCAGGATCAAAACAATGCTATCAACATAAAATAGTAGAGTCTCAAAGTGCACACTGTAAAGGTCAGCCTCTGAACTGAAGGTGCTAACAGGAAAGTAGTAAACTTATGCTTAATAGCACACATATGAGAGTCACATGCCTTCAGATGCTTTAAGCTGTTTATTAAATTGTGGCATAAGACAATTAAACAGATTCAAATGAGGAAGAAGTTCCACAGTAGCATTAGGGTTTCTCTCAGCCTTAAAAGCTGGGCATTCAGTCTAAGGTAGTGGTCCAGGGTTTCTCTACAGCCAGTAAACTCAGAGGCTTTCTTATTTTAGATAGTTGAAACTCACCAAAGGACAAATGACAAATACAGATGGGATGAATTTCACCACAAGAAATTTTTCTCAGCTAATTTGAAAAGCAATACATCAATATTGTTTTGCACCTAATAAGAAGATCGCAAGAAGTTACTTACTGGTTCTGCCTCGTCCTGTCATTCGTCCCCCTTCACCGTCTGCATACATTGACGAGACAGTAATAGCATATGGTGTGTCAGGCTGCAGCTTCTGTATCACCACACTGTTCTGCCGCCCTCCAACCATAGTCTGCAGTAAAACAAAAGAAAGAGATTAAAATCCTTTTATGCTGCTCCTTATATGCTTACTGTTAGAGTGAAGAATGTAAGCATTTGATGCAGAGTGGAAAACACTATGATATATTATGTGCTGCAATGTTCTTGTGACTGACACTGACAGTAGACATTGACTAATAATAATATTTACTACATCTTAATTTTAGCAAGTTTAGACAGAGCTAAGTGACACAAAGCCAGTATTCTTTAATATCTCTAGACTTGCCTATAACCACAATTATATATCAACTGTGAGTTCTGTGCCAGCACAGAGATGTTTCTCTGCATTGCCTTTGACTATATCATATTGTAATCAACGTGAGTCTTTTATTCATTTTGACAGACCTTGAATTGGGCTCTTTATGCTCTGCTCTCAGGTAGAATGCAAGCATGCAACAAGTTAAAACACTGCAGATCTCTAATGTACATTTGATACAATATCAACACTGCCTCTGCTCAATTTCAAAAATTTTACAGCGTGATACTTCAGCTTCTAAAACATCTTTGTTAAGAGTCTAAAATTGTTATACAGTTTTCACTTCCATTTTTCTTTCACATATAATCCTGCGATCATAATCTCCACCAAGTAAAAGACTTACAGTGCAATAAGAATAATACTTAGATCTTCAGTGTTTGTGAATCATGAGCTTTTTGGTTTTTAAATGTGTGAAATTACACTTGCTCAAGAGCATCCTTTGTACTTTTAAGACTATCTGCACATTTTCAAAGCCTATTCAGCTAATACGTTTGTCATAACACTTAAAAGCTTCTGATGATGAAGAAGTGATAATGAGCAAGCATTTATACACCTTCACATTTCATAGAAGTGTACTATTTTCATTTACAAGGAAACTTTCTATTTGTACTCAAGTGTATAAAGCTCAGTTCAAAGTATAAATGTTTTTAGCATCCCATCATGGCTGCCTCCATATTTTAGTATCTATTTGCCTTTCAAAATCTGACCCTAAATGATCATGATGGTCTCTGGAGTTTGGTGTGCAGTTTTTGCAGATTTGTCTTCAAATCACCTGTGCTCTTTCTTGGTGCTGAGGCCATTAAATGAAAGACAGAGTAATAAAAAACTTCTAGAAATCCTATTTCAAATATTTCATTGGGGACATTGCTACTGCCTACCCAGCAACTGCAGTTTAATCAAATATCACAGTAACAAAAAAAGCAGACAAGGAATTACTATCATATGACTGAGAATTATTTGCAGACAGACAGTAAAATGCCATGAACAGAGCATGAGTGTTCTGTGTGCTGTCCTCAAAAACAGGTGTCTTCTCCAACTGCCACTGCCAGACTATATCTGGTTGTGAATGATGAAGTCTATTAAGTCTATTCCGTGCACAAATTTCAGCAGAATGCTCATAATTCTTTTTTTACTCCAGTACTAGCAATTAATTACAGATATGAATAAATCTTACTGCCATTCTTTATTCTACTAGTGATTTCTTACTAAACTTGCATTCAACTACTCAATTCATTCAACAGTTCAATTACCTCAACTCAAATGCATGTTGTTCAGAACAGAGTAAAAACGGGTGCATTAAGTATCCAAGTGATTCTAAAGTAAACATTCCTAATATGCTTCCGAGTATGTGTGATTTCCAATTACAGGAACAAGCTAAATGAGTGTGGTTCTCATCTGAGACTGTTCCTCTGAGTCATTTGGCAGTAACCACAACAGCCTCCCACTGCAGAATAGGGCATTTTTAAGTAGCACACATTTCTGATAAACAGGCTGTCTAAATTACCATTCCCAGGCTTGTTGTGTAGGCTGCCAGTAGTCAACAGAGCTCTTGCTGACGATGCAGGGAAAGCTGGCTGATCATACGGTACTGGCTCTCCTCACCGTTACAGCTGCTCCATCATATTAAAAGACACTAAAATACCTTAAACACTTCCCTAGCATATGTTTTGCATGGATTCATTTTTGCAACTGCTACTTCTGGGCGGTTATTCTGTCCCTAGCGTGCTAAGATACAGTCTCAACTGTCCACAGTATGTTCCACAGCAAAGTCCCTCTGATAGCACATGAACCACATTACGAAAACAATGGAAGACTCTGGACTATGGAAGTAGCCATGGTAGTTCATATTATTGATTGTTGTGATAACTATTTATCTGTGACCTGTAGTCTCACGTACTGATTGACTTGTTCCTCAACACATTTTAACTTTGTTCTAGTTATATCTATAGATTATGTGATTTTCAAGAAAACAGGCTGTATGCAAAGTTATTTTTGCTACATAAAGAGCATTCTATCTTGGATTTGACAGGGGAGAAGGAAAAAGGTGGAAATATATACTTATTAACTATAAATACAAATCTTCACCTAAAAGGTGATTAATACATACACTGTTGTGCTTTGAAAATAAATTATTCTAATGGATTACTTTGAAGAACTATAATTTAAAAGCTGAATAACTATAGCAATTCAAAATTAGTTACCGACTGTTCAGGGCTGTCCCCATTGATAGGCTGGTAAATGATCCTGTATCTCTGCACTCGACCACTGGCAGGATCCCACTTCACAGTCAAACTATGTGAAGTTGCATTGTACACCTGAAGGTTTCGTGGGCCACTCTTTGGGGCTGAAAAATGTAATAAAGAAAAGAATAAATATGTAATTCAAGCAAAAAGTAGGGACAAAGACTTCATTCATGCTTTTAGGGCTCCATGAATGTCTGACCAAGAGCAGAATGTATTAAGTACAAGACAACATAACCAGTAATGTTTGTAAAATAATAAACATGTGGTAATCTAGTGTTTAGTATTCTTCCAAATACACAATAATATTTATTAAATGATCTCAGCTTTTTAATGTCAACATTCCTCACAGTTTAGAAAAAGATAGCTCTGAGTTTTCTTTAAAAATACCTTACCTAGAAATTCAGATTCTTACCTTGTGTGGTGATAGGTACCAAGGGTACTAGAAAAAAGTAGAAAGAGTTTTCAGAATTCTTGTATGTGTACACCATCTAATTTAACAACTATTAATAACAACACGCGAAAATGTTTCTTTACTTACATGTTCGTTCACTGCCAATGAGGTCATCGCTTTCTGATTCATCAGGATAGATGGCAGTAACTGAGATATCATATAATGTATCTGGATTCAAATTTTCAAAGACCAAACTATTCTCATCCCCATTTAAGATAGTCTTGTGGAGAAATTAAAAAAAAAATGTTAATAAAACAAAACAAACAGAGATTGGGATACAACTGAGTAACTTTTTGCACGGTAACATCACTACAAGTGGCTGTAACTATGTGTTCAATACATTCCCTCTGAATTCCAATTGAGTACAACAGGAAGGCTTGAGAGTTATAGGCCATTTATTAATTACATTTCTGACTTTAAAAATATACCCTCTGACAGACTGCCCACAAAATTTACAGTGACTACCTATTCTTACCTCCTGTTTTTCTGATCTTCCATAGGGTCCCCAGGTTATTCTATACAGAGAGACATCTGGAGCTCCGTGATCCCAAGTTCCTCTAAAACTATTCGTGGTTACATCTGTGATTCTGAGATTGACTGGTGCTGGCACAGGCTCTATTATGAGAAAAGGAAAAGTATTCCACAAAATGTAACTACAAAATAAATACAATTAAATCAAGGAATTACTTCAGACAAAGAATTTAGAAGATTATGTAGAAGATTCATCTCTCAGTTACCATGCTTCTAATGACTACAATAAAATGCTGTAGTATAACCCAGCCCACCTGCACTAAGCAAATTGTCCTTCATAAGGTCACATCAGCAGGTCATCGCCTGATAAAACAGATTGAGTTCTACTGACCTCAGTAGAGGTCACAACTCACATGCCTACTTACAACAAGTCCTAGCTTTTATATTTTGGAGTTAGAAGGAGTGATTATGAACTCTCACACACAGAGGTCAAGCTCCTGCGTGAGTTTTTCCCAGACCCTAAAAATCTTTATATAAGCTAAATAAGTCATGACTGAATTACATCACTTATTTAGAATGAATTCACAGAGGTTAACTGCAGGTTAAGGAGACAGATTATTATGGCCACAGGAAAGACATGAGTAAATAGGTAAAGCCAGAGAATTAAGCTAAAAATAATTTCTTTGGTAGAGCTTTCCTCTTTTTCTTTATACACACATTCACAGAAAACCACAGCTATAGAAGAAAGGCTAGTACAAAAGCAAGCAAAAAAAAAAAAAAAATCTCACAAACCTTTTTAAACACATCAGGCTACAAAATGAAAAAAGAAGAAAAAAAAAAAAGACAGAGTATGTCCATATTTTTTCTCTTTTTTTTTTTTTCACATCAGAGTGAGGGACAGTGATAAGGTAACATTGCCCATTTCTATGCTAGCTCTTCTGGTTAGCTGTCTTAAATCATAAGCCTAGATCAGGATGAAGGCTTCCCTGATACCAGCTTTCTCCTTTCAGTCTGTCATCTCCCGTGTACGGAGATCGGCTCTTGCCATTTGCGCAACATCACTTCCTTGCCTCTAATTTGTTGAGGCTACTCAAATGCCACCTTCATGATTCTCTAACAGTACAGACTGGTTTAGCATCCCATGGTACAAAAACTCCCTTGGATCAGAAGCAAGATCATGTCTCTCTAATCCTCTAGCATATGCCCCAGCTTCCTACTCACTTTCCTAGATTCCTGTATAGACTTGCTAAACCTTTCCTCTGCCCTCATATTTTCTTACTTATTCTACTCCTACACTCCTCCTTCAGCCTCTAAACACAAATAATTTTGTTTCAGTTGCTGGTCTGTTGCCTCTCTGCAGACTGCAGGCTCAGTGTTTACTGCAGTAAGACACTCAACTAAGACTCCCAGGGATTATTATATTGCAAATAATGCTACAAGTGCAAGTAAAATATTTCTCAGATAAATTAAATTACAGTTCCACCTAAACTCAGTAAAATATTGCAACGCACACAACTTAAATAGAACGTAAGGCAAAAATAACCATAAGAAGGGCTATTAGGAAAACTTACGAGTCACAGCCTCTGCATTTGTCGGTAGGGATTCCCCTTCATCGTATACAGCAACAACTTTAACATTATACAGTGTTTGGGAGGAAAGGTCAGAGAGAGTAGTGCTGGTTTGGAGTCTGTCGATTTCCACCTAAGAATAAAAATAATTACATAAGAATTGTAAATTGCTCTATTTCTGACTTCTGACTCAAATGGCAGAAAGTCCTGTACTGAAAAACAGAAAAAAATTCTGCACCAAATTTTGCCATTTAGCTCTAAATTTACACCTGAATATTGAGTGCTATCTACTAACTCCCTTGCAAAGCATATTGTCTCAGATACTAATACTACTTCTGGATCTTTCACTGCTGCATTTTTTTGGAAATGAGGATGCAGGCTGCATATCCATAAAATTCTTATTCCCTTACAAAAACACATTTAATCTTCCAAGAGCTGATTCATGCCTAGCACTGCAATTATGGAAAGCTTGCACATAAAGACATCTCTAACAATGCTCACACATGTTCCAACAGTGGGTAAAGGGGCTAACATGCCTTTATTCCACAATCCTGTCCTAATTGTAAGCTGTTCTTAGAGCTTGGTAAAGTAACACTTAGGCAGAGAGTAGAAATGGCTATTTATCAAAGCACAGGGAAATTCTCCAGTCAGTTTGAGGATTTTTCCTCTCTGGAGGAGGAGGAAGAGGGGAGTAGACAAAGAAATCAATCTTGTGCTTATTCAGTTTCCAAGAAATCAGCACCCTTTCCTGACTGCAATCACCATGAACTGATGTTCTTTATTCTCAATGGTGAGTTACAATACTACTTTTACTATTATTTTAGTAACATAGCTCCTCAAAATAAAACTGTCTTCTAGTACTTTCAAAAATGTTCCTGTCATTTACCTCCTTTACATCAGGTTCATCAGCTATTTTGTATCTTAGGATGTATTTTCGAACTTTCCCCGGGGCAGGATCCCAAAGGACTTTCATGCTGCTGTGAGTAACATCCTGAATTGTTAAACTCCTGGGTCCAGGCAAAGGTACTGTAAAAATAACGACAGTAGTAAGTTAAAATGCTATTCACGGCAGAGGTATACCTCTCACAGAAGGAATTAAATTCTTTTCATACATTTCATTGAAATGGAGGCAATAACTTTCTGGGAAGTTCACTGCTCTGGCCATTAGATGAAACAGCTTGAGAGCTTACCGTCCCAGCAATGAGCAAAACAGCTATAAACTACAGTAGCTTCACCTTCAAAAATTATGAGCACGATGCTTTTAGAAGTATCAGTGCTTAAGATGATAACTTCTGGTGACAACAGTCACTTTTCATGTACAGTTAAGAGTTTAATATTTTTTAAGAACCTAAGTATAACCATACTGCATGCATCTAGCCCAGAAATATGCCTCTGCCAGTAGGAAATGTTTAAGGAAAGATGTTTAAGGAAAGGCTTAAGAAAGGAAGCCATGTTTAGATCAAGTTTTTTTCTTGGTATGGCATGTTTCCTTGGCATTTTCTATACTTAAGAGAATGCCTGAATTTGGGAACAAGGTTTCTAAGTTAATGCAAGCAAAATTGAGACCTTTTAAAAACACTGTAACCTCAAGATTGTCAAGCCAACGCCCTTCATTACTCAAGGAAAAAACTCTTTTGTTCCTCTTTTAATAGTTGGTCCCTTTTCATTGAAATTACCTTTGAAATTGTATGACTGTTAGAAAATACACAAAACATGGAAAAGATGGTCAACTAAACAAAACTGAATATATAAAAAATGTGGCATGAAATAAAATTAAAGTTAAATGTTGCTGAAGTAATAACAACAAAGCAAAAACATAGATGTCCATACATGTCACTTCCTGGGTGGTGAGTGGGTCACTGGTAATATCACCAAACAATACGTAAGCTGTTAAAGTGTACTCAGTATTGGGGATGAGATCTACCAGCTGAACCTCATTCACTGATGGTCCAACACGCATCTGCACATGAAAAATAACACACTCTGTTTAAAAACTGAAATAGAGCAATGGTAGAAAAGCAAACAATGATTTAACTTCAAGGGAATTTTGTTTGCGAGATTCACAGTATATTTACAGCTTCCTGACTGATGTCATTGTATACAATATCCCAGTAAGTTCACTGCACTTCGAGAAGTACATGCCAGTCTCTTTTGACTATTATGATACAGCAAAAAAAAATCTATTCATTTTTCTTAATTTATTTTTGGTAGAGTACAGGAATTAAAGACAAATTCTCTTACCTCTTTCTCTGTGGCTGGGACTGTGGCATTCACAGGTTCATACGTTAACAAATAACCAGTAGCTCCACTGAGAGGTTCCCATCTCACTCGCATGGAAGTTGATCCAATGTCATAAACATTCAGGTTTCTAACTGAAGAGATTGGCACTGCCAAATAAAAGATACATATTAATTTGTTTCCTTCACCTTCTTCACCTTTCATATTTCACATCACAGGTAGTACCACTGAGAAAATTGCACATGCGTATTAGGGTACATTAAGGGTAGTGGAAAGGTGATCTGCAAGTAGTGGTATTTTAAGTGATGCTTAGTTTAAGAATGATGTAATGGTCATCACATTTTGAATGTGCTACAGATTTGCTACACACAGCTGAAACTATCTCACAAGTCTGCACTGGAACACTTGAATATTCTAAAAAGCAACATTAACTCACATGAATGTTCTAATATGAAACAGAACATGACCGGCTTGGGATATGTACTTATAAAAGGATTTTTTGTACTTTCTTCTTTTTTTCTACGTTTCTCAAATTATTAAATAAACACAAAAAATTACCACAGACTTCATAAAACTCATGTACATACTTTAAGGGTTTATGACAAGCCTAATACGAAACAATCAAAGTAGTGAAATGAACACCTAACAGTCAACACAGTTAAAGAGGCAGGAAAGTCACCCTACGTTGCATTCAGCATAAATATACCTAAAATCAATCATGTAGACAGCTAATAGTAGAAACATAATGGCTAAGTTATGTCTCATAGAAGTGATGTAATTGTGTTGAACTGGCTTTTTGTTAATCTTCTAAAATTAGAATGAATTTCTATAGTATTCTGGCTGCTAGTAGCAGAAATTAATTATCTAGCATAAAAATGAAGGAGTGCATGTTTGTATGTGAACAGATTTCAGGAATTTATAAACTCTGTCTTGTAATTCATGTTGCTCTTGCACAGCCATGCTTTATGAGCGTGGAAAGAGGATGGGACAAACATTTTTTACCACAATGCAGTTTCACTTTGCTAAAGTTTTTCAGCCAAGATCTGAACAACCAGTGTAACACAACATAATTTGGTCATTCAAATTAAAAATTTTGTTTCCTCTAAGAAGAAAGCCCATAGTGCTAGAAGTTCTACTGAACAGTTCCCCATATGCCAAACTGGCTGTTAACATGTTAATAAAGTTCCATTTCTAACTTACAAGTTGTTTCCCTGCCGATTAGAGGTTCACTGCTTTCATCTTCTACCACAGAAAACACGTTAACAACATATTCTGTTTCAGGTTTCAGATCTTTCAGAACTGTCGTTGTTTCCATCCTACTTACATAAAACTAAATAAAAGAGAAGCAATGTTAACCGCTGTACAACAAATGCATTTGTAATCTTATCTCTAAGAAAAAAATCATTTCTTGTGAAACTCTTCAGAAGTCAATGGTATGGAACTAAAAATAAGTATGGTCTTAATCCTCTATGTATTTTGTCTGACAGTATACCATTATTTTTGCAAAGCAAGCTGTAGGAAAACCTCAAACAGATACTTGTTTTCAATAGAGCTAGATATATCTAGCAACACTCACTATGCATCCTGTTTTCACACATGGTTTGCACTTATATATTACTCAGTAACATAAAGAAAGTGTTAGAGATATATGTTACCGCTTTGGAAAAAAACTTTTAAACACCCAGGGTAATCTAGATGGTTACAGCACATGACATTAGCAACACCTTGGAGAACAGAAATGCCAGCAAGCTGTCAAGCTGTAAAGTCAATGTGCACTGGAATGGCTGCTCTAACCCTAATCAAAGGCCAAATACTGAAGTCATGATTTATTAAGATTAAATTCTACATGAATCAAATCTAAGATTTAAAAGTCACATTCAGAGATGGGAAGTTCAGAGCCAGCTACACAAAGGTGCCTAACTCCATTCTCCTAAATACTATTGTGACTAGTTGAAGAGAGTGATAAGCAATTCAGATTGCCTAGAATCAATGGCTGCTGGTTACTGGCTTTCTATCTAGAGAATAACTACAAGATGAGTTTGACCCTGTGCATTAAACAGTTTGGAGGATATGTTTAGGCACAGATTGAAAGTACCATCATACAATGTTAAGCTAAGCACTACATCACAACCTGTATTGCTCACTATCTTTTTTTCTATTAATAAGAAAATGTACTAAGAGGACAGTGATGCTACCCATGAGTACACTCAGAAAATTTCTACTACAGACTTATTTGAACAAATATATGACAATGGAATATAAACAGAAAGGAACTACTAGAATTACCAGTCAACTGTTTTTAAGAAATACATTTTACTCCTGGATTCATGATTTTAAAACAACCAAAGTCATCTTTATGCTCCTACCTTTTCTAAGTTTGTGTATCATTTACCGAGGTATGATATTCTTCCCCTTTGGGAGCTTTTTTCATTTACTGTTATACTATACAAACTTCAGAATGACATTACTGTGATGTGGAAGTCCAAGCTTATTATGGACATTGCCAGAGATGTACAGTACTAACCTGTTGAGGGCTACCTCCAGAGGTAGGGTAATATTCAACTCTGTATCTATCAACACTCTCAGGAGGTGGACTCCATCTCAGTCTGAAAGAACGAGGTGTCACTTCCGAAATAACTAGGTTAGAGGGAGGTGGTAAATCACCTACAAGGGGAAGCAAATTAATTTATCTTATATCATCAGGAATAAAAACATGAGACAAAAAAATTGCTTAGGAAAAAAACAAACAAACCACACTTCAGGTACTTGCTTATGCTTCTGTTTCCTCTGGAATTCTTAAAACAACTGTGTGAAGAGATAGTTCACCATCACACCCTCAAGACCAAACAAGCTCCCTATCATTCCTATTCCACTTTCAACACCAGTGTTTCACTGGAGAGACATCAGCTAACGTTACTGTTTCTCCATGCTCAGCTTTGGTTTTGGGCTGTCGAACATTAATACTTGAAAAGAGCAGGGCTGCTGAAATTTTCCTTATTGGATGAGTGTCATCAAAGAAACTGCCACAATGAGCAAAAAGGTGACACATCGAGAAACATGCTTCCTGACTCTAGGAGAAAAGAAGGCATGTCCAGCCATGTCATGCTGTGTTAGGTATAACATAGTCATTGTTGAAAGGAAAGGAAGAACCCCTGCTGATTAATCCAGGTGGTCTGCATAACTTCCTCACACCAGCAGCTGAAAAAACAGCCCAGGGCTACACTGTTCCCAATAAGTAATAAAAACGAATTAGCAGTTCACGCACGGAAATGGAGAAAGGATGAATTACACTGAAAATGTGATGTACCTGGACCTTTCACACTGTTACACAGATTCGTGGTTACATCATCAACAATGTTAGCCAAGAAAGAGAAATCTGCAACATTGTAAGCATGGATGTCATCTGGATCCGTTGCAATCTGCTTCAGTTCATTTTCATCTGCATTTTTAATACCTTACAGAGAAGACATGACAACAAAACTTGTTAGAAATGATGGCCATGAAACATAATGCCATGAACTTGAGTCCCTAAACACATTCTTTGAATACTCTTTTAGGTAGTTACGTATGCAGCCACTTCTCTGTGCATTTAGCAGATGGGCAGGAGGGGGTTGGTGCAGGCCACCTCTTCATATAATACTTACCAATTGCATAAAGTTCCACTCCCTCATCTCTGAGTCTTCTTGAAGGGGTGACTACATCATCTTGTGATTTGCCATCAGTGATGAGAACACCAATTTTGCGAGCTCTGGGTCTTAAGCCTGCATCTTGTTTGAAGTTGTTTTTTAAGATGAAATCCAAGGCCATTCCTAGCATGACAAAAAGGTAAACATCACTATAAATTATTTCCATACAGTAGTCACAGTAAAGGAGAGTATTTTATCCTAGCGATTTCACTTTGACAAGAATTTACTTCCTTCTAAAAGCACTCTGAATCTAGTTGCAGGCCATCATCTAGACTTACCAGCAACAGATACTATTTCAGCCCTCTCAAAGTCTCTAATCTTTCACCTTTTATGCATCACCCTCCTATCTGATCTCCTCTAGCATCCCTTCTGGGTCCTTACCTTGTCTTCATCCCAATCCCGACATGGAACTGCCTTTTCTTCTTCTCCTATGCTCAAGAGCAACCCAAGCTCTTTATCATCCAAGCTCTCCTCCATCACATTTCTCCAGACTTCCACTGAGTTTATATGGCTATGCTATGCCTGTTCTCTTCCAAACATACTGAACTAAACTGTGAGGCCCTTTCATCACAGGCAAATCTGAGCTCACTGAACAATACTGGGGTCAGCTACTACAATTATTTTTACTTGAGCTTAAGGAAAATCCTGGCAGGGTGACATACCTGTTAGAGTATTGCCTCCTTTGTACGGTAAGTTGGCTACAGCCTCTAACAAAGCCTGTTTGGTTCGGTAAGCATTGAGATTCCATTCTGTCCTGGGATCTCCACTATACTGTGCAAGACCTGGGAAAAAAGGCATTATTAGTCAGTTGTTATGTGGCTGTGTAGCAGTTATGCCTCATTTTCCCTCCAATGTATGAGGACTTACCAATCTGTACTTTGTCAGGACCAATATCAAAAACTTCAACAATACGGGTAATGAAGTTCCTGATAGTTTTAAAATTTGGCCGCCCAATACTCCACGAGCCGTCCACCAGCAGCACAATATCAGCTTCTGCTCTGGTTCTGCATTCTAAACCTGCCATGTCAACCAGAAAATTATAACCTTAGCATGATAGCTTTCAACCAGAAAAATATAGCCTTCACATTATAGCTTTCTTTCCCCATCCTTTTATATGACATATGTCATGAGTTAGCTTCCAAAATAGCTCTAGTTTTATTCACTGGCACTCTGTCAAGTATGACCTATTTGTGAACGTTATTCATACTAGTCACTGGTTCCATGGCAAAAGCTGTATAAATTTCTTCATGTATATTTTCTTTTATAAATAAACCTTCACAAATGTCAAGGCCAGTGCTCTTCTCTACTGTCATGTCATTATCTGTTTTGGTCTTTAAATATGGTTGATAACTTGATTTCAGAGGTTTTGTAACAGACTACTAAACTAACCACTGACATGGCAGTGAGCATTATCAGATCATCCAAATTTACAGTATTTTAGTCTGCCACAGATAGTTAAACTACTGTTTAATTTTCAGCTATGTAATAGTGTAATTAATAGCATATATTACAACCACTTTCAAATAAATAGCATTTCTGAATTTTTAGGGGCAAAAGACATAGTAATACAGGTGGTATAGAAGTTTGCACATACAGGAAAGAAAGAACACGACTTAGAGAAGACGCACAAACATAAACACAGGTCAAGAGGTAGAGAGGGGACAAGAACAAACATTTATATAAAGCTGCAATGTTCTGAAAAGGTAGGAAGTTATTTCAGATATCTTCAGTTTACAAATTACAGAATAAAATATGTATCAGACTGTTTTCATCACAAGGAGAATCACAAAATATTTATACAAAACAGAAAGACACGATTTTATCCACAGCCATATTTTAAAAAAAAAAAAAAAATAAAAATCCTTGCTCTCTCTCTTTTCCTGTAGATTGTGTTACCAGCTGCAAATTTTCTGGCTTCCTGCCATCAGAGCTTCTGGTCTTTATATGGAAGAAATCCCATTGAGAAAAATCAGCCACACTCATCACAGTTGAAAGATATTGTGATTTCATATATGTTCCACATAATTGATCCAACACTGTAGACTCATGAATATAACTATTCCATGTACCTGGGGGGTTAAAAGCATGATCCTCTGCTGCATAGAAAATATAGATCTAGTCTTTAGTCAGGACAATAAAATCAGTTGGGAGTAGGGTTTAAGTAAAACCATGTTAGTTCAAAAAATTGCATGCATAAATTTAATACGGAAGTTAAAGTTAGCTTCATGTACAATATAAAAGTTAAACTATTTTGACTTTTATTTTTCTTCCAACTATCATAGTTCCCCACATGGAAAATTCTAGTAAAGGCATCAGACCTAAGGTGATTTTTTTCCCCCTATTAATAATGTACTATTACATTTACAGTCCCAGATACAAAACTCATTTTTCATATTAACCATGATTCAAATTCATGCATTAGTAAAACTAATTAGCTAAAGAATATAGCACTGAGGACAGATACGACAGCTGCCATAATAAAAAATAACAAACCACTCTTGGTGCAATTATTTTTCTGCCAGACAGTACAGTTTTATTCTAATGGCACTGATGGCCTGTTATGGAGTTTTTCTCCATTTTATCCTCTTGTATCAGATAGAGTGGGACAGCAATTAAGAAGTTTCTAAAAATGTTGTCAATAAAGTTACACAAAGTGAATATTTTTCACACAGTCCAGTGTGGAAACAAGGCATCAAAGAGGCTAAGTGGAAAGAATATAGAGTCAACTGTCAGAAACAATTTTTCTTTATTTAACTCTGAAAGGCCTTTGCAGTTAGGTTCTTTCTCCTCAACAAACTATCTCTGATGGTTATGCAAGCCTTGAAATGGCAGAGGAGAAAAGTCTTTACTTCTACATGTATACTTGGCTATTAAGAATCAAAGACCTACTGCTTTATGATTTCCATGAAGGAGGACTGAGCCCTGAAACTCTCTTCATCCAATATTAATTGAGAGTATGGTGGGCACAACTATTAGCATGCAGAGGTCCATTAACCACACCAAGGGAGCTGCTACCACAACATTCATAGGAACTTTGGCTGGAAGGTTTAGCTATACCAGGAGAAATTCCCAAACAGGTACTGGAGAACACTCAGCAATTGCATTTCTGAGCTAAATCTTCTCTTTCTATAGTCAAAAAAAAAAATTACTAAATAATGGTTATGTTGAATACAAACTTAAATAATACACAATAACACTGGGACATTCCTAACCATCAGATCTTTGTTCATGATATCATCTTAGTCTTAAAAGGAAGAGTCACCATCTAAGGACAAGGAAAGGGCTGAAGATTTGCTTAAAATTCCTTGTTCTACTCCTGTGAACACCCCTGTAGATGAGCCATGATCTCTGTTCAAGAACTTGACCTTATGTGATTTAACACAGATGTGGATGGCTTGAAAATGCAATGCAGATGGCTTTCCATAATCAGCAAAACATGGGTTGCCTGAGTTATCATCTTTGTGAGATCATCTAAAGGGTGCAGAGGACTAGAATCATTAATTGGGGCATACTTAGTGGTCATTTCAGACCAGGGGTTAAGTCATCAGGGTAGGGACTATATTGAATCCTGTAAATAAGTATTTATATGCATTAGAAAAATTATAAGGAAATGCTGGTAAATTTTTGGTCTTTTTTTATCCAAAAGACAAGATTGACTTTTCTTCAATTCAATCATGTTTACCTCTAGACAAAAATGGCTCCGAAGTAGTATCTGAAAGGGTGGTCATCTCTTGTCCAACCAGGGGGCTGCTCTCTCCTCCTTCAAACATTCCAAAAACATTTACCTTATAGGTAGTTCCTGCCCTGCAACAGTTAAATAAATGTACTGTAACTAAAGTCACTTGGCTAGCTAAATGCTGAGACTTATGAAATTCTCACAGAAAAAAATCCCCCATGGAAAAGAAAAAAAAAAAAGACATGAATTATTATCCATACCTAAGCTCCTCCAATACCACTGTACTGTCGTATGGCCCCACTATTAATTCTCCAAGACTCCCGTCATCTTCAGTAGGGTGGAAAGTTACTTTATACCCTTTCACTCGCCCTGGGGCTGGCTCCCAGGTTACTCGGAAACTTGACATAGTTGAATCAGAAGTTCTCAGATTTCGAGGTGGCTTAAAGGGAGATGCTGCAAGGATGGGAAAAAAGGGGTTAAATCAGATCTGCTTATGCGAAAAAAAATCAACAAGTATGTTTTTATGTAAAAATCCATATGCAAATCCAGTATTAGTGGCAGTCCTAAACTCTTTCTGCCTTTATTTCGACATCAAGACGAGTATCAACAGGTGAAAGGTGAGATTCACTTCACTTAATTTCAGTTATCTAACCAATAGGTATGTGGGCTAAGTTTGTTATCAAGGCTCCCTCTACAGTCAACAGACTGAGGGATAGATAGCAATTCATCTCACCTATCTTAAACATCCATCTGATCTTACAATAAATGTGGACTAACCACCGTCAGTCCTTCTCTCTGTTATGGAGAAAGACTAGATGGCTAGCTTAGACTAGCCCTCTCTCTTTTAAATGGCAACAAGTAGGTGACCAATATAGACCAAAAGAGAGAAATGGAAGTAACTTCCTCTCAAATCAACCCTGGAAAAATCAGAATTTACTGCAGGCAAAAGTCACACCCAGCCAGCACTCAGTTACCGATATCACTTCTCAAGCTGTTTCCTCCTCATAACTCGGGGTCCCAGAGGTCAGAGTATGGAGAGGGTGGAAGCAAGGACCCTTTCATAGAAAATGTCCTGCCGACAGTCCTCTCCCTTTACAGGCTCAGGGCCTGGCAGCTCGAGCAACTTCACCAACCACAGGTGTGGCAGTATGTCAAAAAATAATTCTTTAGAGGAGTGCCAGCCAAACAGCTTGAGGCTTTTAGGTCAAGGGCAACTTCCTCTGAAGACGAAGAGCTACCCAGTGCAGGTCAGTACTCACAGAGTGGTTAACAAGCCTGCCGCTAGCTTCTGCATTGCTTTTGCTTTTGTGTAAATCTAAAGTGCAGTTGTAGAAAATACTGCAGCAGTGTAATCTCAAAGTTGCAAAAATGGGAATTAGAGTAAAGAGAAAGTGACCACTATAGCTTTGGAGTGAAAAGGCCAAGGGGAAAACAAAAAAAGAGTTTGTGTTATCCCTGTGCCTATGCAATTGTCTAACTATAGTTGAAAGCTCATAAATGTCCTCAGAATGTGGATTCTGCTGAGGAACAGTAGACACACTCCCACTCACATGGAAAAATACAGCCTCTCGGTCTCATCTTCCATGACCCTCCTCCCTGAATTATCATGACAGCTTCAACTAACAAGATCACACAGGCTCCAGTTGCTTCCAAAGAGCGATTACCACCACAACTATTTACAATGAAAGCAGAGAGGCATATCCGTATCAAGATGAACAGGTCAAAAATCAAAAGCAGATGGATGATCTGAGATTTATCTCAGTATAATTTTCAAGATTGGAAAACTAGGTGTTGGTCAAGAGCCAATCAAGTTTTTATGACTCCTCTACATCAACCACGTTTTAATTTAAAAAGAAATCTTCCTTCAGTAACTGAGGTTTCAATATCTCCACTGTTAGGAGACTTGTTTCTCACTTCCTGTCTTCATTCAATATGACACATGTTGAGAGAACAGAGAACGGCATGAAGTATTGTTGAAGTACGGTTGGACTTGATGATCTTTGAGGTCTCTTCCAACCATAATGATTCTATGATTCTATGATTCTATTTACATAAGCTCTCAGTGTCCTGGTTTGGCACTAGTCCCACATGGGCAGAAACATCTTGAAAAAAAATTCTCTTTTGGTAACCGCTCTCTATCTATGGAAGCAGAAAACTGACTCTAAATCTGGTTGATTTGATCTGGATATCAAGAGAACATTTCCTTACAAAACGAAAGACCATCATCAGATATATACTAAAGGCAGAGTAGAAAATGAGTTTTGCTTTCACCACAAAAATCCCCTCGCCAGGACTTAATAAATGTTTTAGAGTTTCAGTTTCTGAGAGAGAAGACAGCTTGTCCAAAAGACTGTGGTCTCTGAGGTCAGGCTTCCACTGATAACTCTTCAGAATAATTTACTCCCCCTTTTTATTACCTCGGGTTTGCCACAGAAAATATGATGACAAATCTAAGTAACAGGATGCTGGGTAGCTATTTAATAAATGCCCACCACCAAAAGGCAAATTATGAAACAACCGACAATACTTGATCAAGTAGTCTGTTGATACACTGTCTTCCTCACAAAACACCTTGCTTTGACTTCTGATGAGCGTTTCAAAACAAGTCCAGTATTTTCAACCAGATTCTACACCATACTTACACCTTCAATATCAACAGCAAAAAGCTGTGCTCAGGCTATGCCATAGTGAAGTTTCCAACAAATCAAACTCTTTTCTTAACCGGTAACATTTTCTTCAATTTGCCTGTTAATTCCTGATCTTGGCAGACTCCATCATACTTTTCTACGTATCATGACTATTAACTTTAAGCACAAAACTTTAATTATCACATCCTGCACAAGCTTGTGATACATACCTGTTGTTCCTTCTGCTTTTCTTGATTTTCCTTGTCCAAAATCATAAATTGGAACAACACTGAGGTCATATGTAGTTCGCGGCTTAAGTCGCTTTAAGACTATGCTTGTAGCAGGAGCATTTACTCTTCCAAACATCTGTCTTCCTCCACTGCGTGGTCGGTAGTACACACGATAAGACAAGACTTTTCCGGGTGAAGGCTGCCATGTAACTCTCATTGTATTTTCTGTCTCGTTGTCTACTGTCACAGTCCTGGCATCTGGTGACACTTTTCAGTGTAAAAATACGGATAAATGTTTACTTTGTCACATAAAGATATATTCAAATGCATATTTACAAAATTAATTCTGTTGTATTAAAAAAAAATTG
The DNA here is from genome assembly GCF_000690535.1 of Cariama cristata. Classification (NCBI taxonomy): domain Eukaryota; kingdom Metazoa; phylum Chordata; class Aves; order Cariamiformes; family Cariamidae; genus Cariama; species Cariama cristata. The sequence goes on from NW_009609936.1 coordinate 265,159, forward strand.
CCCTCTTTAAAATTACAGTATTTGATTGCGGGGAAGACACAGGGGAATCTCACAAGCCATTGTTAAATTATTTTTTAATTGTAATGGAATAAACAAACATAAGTGTGCTTTCCACTACAGAGAAAAAAAAAAAAGAGAAGTATAAATTACACAATGATACAGCATAACTGGGAGTTTTATTTAGTCATACTTTTCAGTAATCTGTTAAATAATGGATTCCACACACTTAAATGAAAGTGATAAATTATATAGGCATTGGTTTTTTATGAACACAACGTCGCATAGAGTTAAGATTTTCTAAGTTTTGAGTATACAGATCTGATAAGGTACTGGTAAATACCTAAACTGCTGGGTGTTGGGCTCCATACAAACTTTCCTGCAAATAGCGGTGAATAATTTTCCAAGCATTTGGAAAGTCACTCATCACTATTTGCAGGATAGTGTATGTGCTGAATGAAATAAGCACATGGACTAATAAAGCATTTTCTCTACAAATTGCAGCATTAGGCTTCTAAGAGATATTTTCCAGACTATACAAATGTTACAAATGATCTGAAGTGAACTGAAAGGTATGTAATGCTGGCTGTCAGCCGGAATGAGCCATCTAGGTTTTGGCAAAACAGAACCTTCTTGGCATGCCAGAATCAGTCAGTATTTCATCACACACTAAGGTAGGCTTTGCAGGCTGCAGTATCCTCTCCCAGTCCTAGGAACTGAGAATTTCTAATTGTTTGTACCAGAAAGATGCAATGTTTGTTAGTCTCAGGTCTGGGTCTATTGATAGGCCTGACAGCAAGTTCCCTCAGGCAGCACATTGAGAGATGCAACAAAAGCTACCTGGAAAAGGCAGGCAGCTAATGCTGCTGTTCTTGAAGAAAGAGGGAAGATGCGGGACAGCAATCTGCTTTGACTCTGGGGAGCCAGCTCTTACCAATGGTAGCAATCACTACTCTTGTGAGACCTTAAGAGCAACTGTACTGGGTCAAGGACAAAGGTTAACACAGTTCAACAGCCTGTCTCCAACAGTACTCAAAACAGATGCTTAGGAAAGAGTGCAAGAACATGTAAACATACATGATGCTTCCCCAGAGCACTCCCTGAGCCTTCGTCGTCACATGGGCCCTTTAGGTAAACAACTGAAACATCAAGGCTGATCCAGAGCATCACTTCATTCACTCTGGCTCCTCTACTTGCCAGTTCTTGCTATAAAGCAAGAAGCTATCCCTGGCCTCTCCGTGGTTTTTACTTTGCCTACGCTGCAGGAGAGGCTTGAGCCTGCTTTGACTAAATCTACATAATGTTTAGCAAACAAGAAAAAAGAAGAGCCACAGCAGAGGTAAAAAATGGAACACCAAAACCACCCAGTGAGCCTCAGTTTGAGGACTGTGAAGACTGGGAGGGGCAGTATCTTGGAAAGGAAATTCATTGATTCTGTGGGAATTTACCCCATTTTTCCTCCTTTCTCTATCCATAGCATTTCTTCCACCTGATTTGCAACAGTCACACCGAACCTATGAAAGGCTGGCTTCAGAGTAATTTGCAGACAAAATCACACCCTAAATTGGAAGCAATCCTTGCTGAATCCAAAGCTACATGACATAGAATAGATTTTTCCTTTCTATTAATGGTCAAATAAAAGCCAGAATTGACTGATCCAAGGTGGCATTTTGGTTTGGAGGGACTTTTCATGGAAAAAAAAGGTGAAGAAAAATAAGGTAAATTTTCTTTAACATATGATAATCTCATCAAGAACAGAATTTTACAAACAGTGGTAATGTTGTACTACACTCACCATCAGTAAAAGCCTCTCCTTCTACTGGATCTCCTTCTCCACTGCTATAGGTTGCATATACTGAAATCCTGTATTTAGTCTCTGGCTCCAAGCCTTCTAGCACAGCATCCACTGTATTGCCAGGGACTCTCTTCTCTCCCATTGTATCATCATAAAGTGATTTCCATACTATCCTATAATCATTAACTGCTCCTGGAGCTGGTGTCCATGATAACCCAACTGTAGTGTCAGTTATGTCTGTGGTAACCAAATTACGCGGTGAACCACGTTCTGCAAGAAAGAAAACAGCAAACTGTAAAATACAAACAGCAAAATGGAAAAGTAAAATGATCATATGAGCAAAATCCCATAGTTTCAATAGCATACATTTGATGAATTTTTCAACACAATGCTTAAAGCTAACTTTAGACTATGAATGAACCTATCCCTTACCATGCAAGATACTTACCAATTTTGCTTTAGACTGTGCAAAATAAAAATGGCATTAACCAAAGACTTGGAATGAAGCCAGTGTTTAAATGTGCTGCAGCTCATTTAGGTAGGTCTTAACCCTCAAGTAAATAATTTTGTTTCATTCATTCACCTTCATCCTCACGTGTATAATTTTTTTCTGGGGTGTAAATAAAGGAAACTTTTGCCTGAGTCACAGTCCTTTCTCTCACAACCTTATCTTCTTACTTGAGTACTATTCTTTTCTTCCAGACTATCACTTGCCAGATCTATCAGCTATTTCATGTTTACAACTAATTTGCAGTGTGTTTACTTCATGCCACAGTTACAGTAGAAAACAGTCTCCGTCTTTCCACTCAGACGTGTACCTCTTTCCTCCCTGTAGTTTGTTCCAGCCAACTTGGAACAAAGGAAACAGTTCGTTAGTCTGTGAAATCCAGTTGTCGGATGCATGAGTCTCACCTAACACACCAGAGTAATTCCACTGCTTAAAAATGGAGGTCATTAGTCTAAAGTGGTGCAGCAAAAGGAGTGCTTCTGTTTAATGTTTAACATACATTTATAACATATGTTCAATTTTCCTGTTGCAGTGGTTGGCTTTTGATGGCAGGAAAGGAGCGCTGACTGGTGGGTTTAATGCAATGGCTTCACTGTAGCAAAATCTGCAAAAGAGATCTACAAAACCTCCAAGAAGCACTCAGTTCTTTGATGTGTATTCTCTGTGGCCTTTCTCAACGTACAGGGCATTCGACTGCTTAGCAAGAGAACTTAAACACTTCAGGCGGCCTCATGGCGTCATAGTGAAGTTTTACCTGCATTGATAAAAATATATCCCTGTAGTATACCACAGCAGCCACAGGACCAGATTCAAAATTATTTAAACACAGAGAAATTCAGGACCTATCCAATTTCCACTGCTTAGGCTCATTGCAAGGACAGACCTCACTGTTTTCAGAAGTCTGAAGCAGTTTCAGTCCAAGACTGAGCAACAAGTTGCTCAAAGTCATATACTGTGCTTTCGCCTTTCAGATATGTTTGTCTTTCACATCCACTGCAACATTTCCAAACATAATCCCACTGGAGCAAACAGGACTACCTGCAGAAAGCTTCAATTTGGAAATATCTCATTGCCGGCACAGCTTCATTAAAACTGAGCCAAAAATTCCCACTTGGCTTAATGATGAAAGGAAATTAATATCAACCTATCTGAAAACAATGCTTACAGTATAATAGAGATTCATTGGCTACACAGATTACAGAATCAGAGGTACCACTCCAGTCACAAAGCTGACTCTCAAACACAGCTAATAGAGCATGTAATAGAATTCCTTTGTGTTCTGGGCTTTTTCTGATTTTAATTCACAGTCTTGTGAGTCCCATCATGTTTTTCTGGAGACAATTCTTTTTCCATCCTAACTCTGCATCAGTTCTTACAATTTTACTCTTCAAACCAATTTCTAGCCTCATAATATAAATCACCATAATTTATGGCATCTTCTCTTCAAAAAAAGGTTAAGATCTAGAGATTTTGGTAAAGTTCATTTGTTTATCATTTCACAACAATAGCAGTTGCATATAGTGAAAAGGCCTGATTCAGCTCATGCTTCATGAATTCTCACTAAATTCACTGACTGTATTAAATGAAGGCCAGGGCAGAATCTAAACCAAAGACCAATTTTCCTGGAAGCCTGAAAAAAAGATTTGCCTTCAAAAGTAAATTACACCATTTTTTCTGTCTGCTCCTAAGCTTCTACTCCCAAATCTTGGCTTTTTCATACAATAAAAAAAATATTAAGGCAATCCAAATGGAAAAAATATGGAAAACCTAACTTGATAGAATGCACAGATGTCTCACAATAAAAACCTTTCTTTCCATATTTTAATGTAATATAAATATACAAGTCACTTTATTTTGGCTACTTTAAAACATGGCTCTGCCACAACATGATTTCAGTATTAAAGTATCTGCTACCACAGCACAATTTTTTGCAAGTCTACTCTTGGATGCCTCAGCTAATGATATATGTTGGAAACACAGCAAAAATAACTGCATATTTAAAACTGTTATTGATTAAGTCATTATTGAGGTCATTAAATAACAGAGGAAAATAATTCATTTGGAATGGACTGTAATGAACACCAGTTACTGTACTATGTTAGTTCTGAAAGAAATATTCTTTGGAACTAAATGTCTTTTTTATAAGGCAAGGTAAGAGAGGGAAAAGGGACTGGGATTCCTACCAAACCACTAGAACTAAATGGAAAATTTTTACTTCAAACAGTTGGAAACTGCTGACAAGACAACTTACCTACTAAGGGAAATTAGAATTTTTATATGTTACACTGCAACTGGGAACATTTCTTTAACATAACACATTAATTTGATTTGCACCTCATGTGTGAGGTGGAAGTTCACTGACAGCTTTTTTTCTGCTTCACTGGATCTCCCACAAGTGTTTTTGTGTTAGGGGAACAGCTGGGTTTAAGATGCAATCCAACTGTAAGTCTTAAATTATTAGGATTCCATCAAATACTATCTAAGCTGCTACACTCAGAGTCAAGAAACATATTTATGCTTTATAATAACACTGGTATAATGTAGTCACCAGTAAACATACAATTAGACCTATGAGATATTTTTCCCTTGGATTAAAACTAATTACCTAGTTACCTTGCTTACGTTTCGCAAGAAAAAAAAAATAATCTACAACTGTAACACCTAAGCAGTCATTCTGTTCTTTCGTTCACGTGTTCAGAAATGCTTGTTGTACACCTGCTTCTTGTCTGTTTGTTTAAACAGGATGGATAAGGAGCATGGGAAGACAATGGACACTGTAAGAAAGAAAAGTGCTGGCTGGCTGGCTTGCAAGTGGTTGTCAAAAGACTTCTGCTTTTTCCTGACTAGAAACGGAAGCTGAAGCATGGTCATCACATCACACCACCCCCAAGTCATCAGCAAGTCAGGAAGCAGTTGGTTTTTGAAAATTATGCCCTAACAGGCACTAGGTCCTACGATGGTTTGGAGCACCAAACCAGCTGGTGTAAGCACAGCTGTAAGCCATGGTGAGTACACACAGAGCAAAACAACGTGCTTGCACAGACAGGTCAAACCCCTGCCTGGGCGAGCAAGCCAGTCACCAGTTTCAGGCTATCAGATTCTCTTCAGCAGCCTTTAGCTCAGAGCTGGTCAGCCTACAGTCCCTTGTACATCTCTACCATCACTCAGTGCAGACACACAAAAATTAACTTGTTAACTTTCAGTTAGGTGCTTTTACACCCAGTTCTGGACTTCTGCAATGTCCAGTTTCCATACTAAGTTTTTCCACTATAGTATGCCAGAGGCACAATATAATATTAAAGCCGTTTCCCTGCATCCTCTTGGCTCACTTCCCATAGCTCTCCAGCAATCACTGCTGTTACTGAACACAAGACTGTGAATCAGCTAACATCAAAATGTTGACATTCACAAAAATCAAATGGCCTTATTCAAATGGCTTTTCCCCTCAGAAACATTTACACAACTCCAGCTGATTTCATCGGGAGTTGGACATGCAGTTTGGGTCCAAAGTTTAAACAATTTTCTGCATGTGCTCTTAAAGTCAGCTTTCAAAAATCAACCTGCAGCGGTAAATTCCACGCAGAGCGTGTTTCACTTAAGTTAAACACAGGATTGATCTAAGCCAGCATCCTAAAGCATCAGAATCAACTATTTAAATGAACCTTCTCTTGCAAAGGCATATACCAAAATTTTACAGCCTGAGTCCTGCCTTGTTTACAATGGGATGCGTCAGGAGTGTCCCATTAAGTCAGTGGGCTAGGTCATCGCAGCCAAGGATCCAAGCGCGCGCATCAGATGAGATGGTAGCAGAATCACTTTAAGGTTTTACTCCAATGGTCAAGCTCTCCTCAGCCTTGGAGGAGGCACTTACTTTGGTCGGCTGATATCCTTCCCTCAGAGCCACAAGGCAGCTGGTTACCCTAGGAGTACCAGCCCTCAGGCACATAAAGAAGGGATGTGGACATGGTGCAGGGAAGAATCAAGGACTTGCTACACAAATGGAATGCTCCCTTGACCCTGTTAGAGCCAGTTTCTTCCTCTTCTGCTTCTGGGAATGCAGAAAGGTGAGAAGATGCAAACCAGGAGGGTTCTGACCCAAAACAGAGGGACTTTGGCCAGAGCACTCCTGAGTCCCTGCTCTAGGATAAAGCCAACAGGAATTCATACTCAGTCCGTTCAATATTTTATCTGTCTTCTGTTGGAAAAGTTAATCAGTTAACACTACTCTCAACTGTCTAGAAATATCATTTTATTATTCACTCAACCTTCCCCTGTGTTAATTTTTTTTCTGATATATTCTGTTTCCAATATAAAACAAAGATAATTTTCCACTGATTATCAAAAGTCAATTTCAAATGTCAGACTCAAAAATCTTGGAATGTGTAATTTTAAAAATGCGTGAAACAGCATTAAATCTCCTGAGGACACTGAGTCCTTGTTTCTGTCAGGACGGAAGCAGCACGATGCAGTCTGAACATTACGTAAAGTCCCTGTGATATGCTAAAAAACTCATTGTAAGAAAATGTCACTTGAATTTGTACTATTCTGCCTGTAGGAGGTCATTCATTTCTAAAGCATTCTTATGTTACTATAGCAACAGCAAAAAGAAATCATTTATTTACCAAAGAACTACTATCCATTTTGTGACAAAAAAAAAAAGAGCTCCCCCTCCCAAAAAATCCCCAGGCCTAAGCTCTAAGAAATTTATACAACAGAAAACAACTTAAACCTGAAGAGTGACTCAGTCATGACAACTTTTTTTAATATACTGCTTTAGCACAGCCCAATTCTTACAGCACAAATAGCTACACATCAAACAGGATGACGGGTTTGGGGCCTATATCACTGAAACAGAAAGTTTCTTTTTCGAAAGGGGAAGAGACTATGGCATAATTATCTCTCAAATTTATCTCCTGAATATAATACGCTACCTCTCTTGTTGTTTATTCTAAAATATACAAAGGTAAGAAATAAAATGGGTTAACATCTTTCCTAATGTAGACTAGGAACTTCACTGATGTAAGTGGAAATATTTTGAAATTTCTCAGTGCAAGTAAGATGGGAATCTGACCACTGAATCTTTTTTCTGAAAGAAAGGCTTTTTTCTAAATTTCTCTGAAATTCATATTGAAAAGTTTAATGACTCCCCTGCTTAGAGTCAGTAACTGAAATATTCTTAAAGCTGTTCTGAAAAAATATATAACTGCCAGCAAAAGGACACTTATAAAAAAGATCTGCATCTTTCAAACTTTTCAGACATTCGTTAGGATTAAACATTTCTGTGTAGATTGCTTAATCTAGCAATGAATTTGTTTCTTTTTAAAACAACTGCAAACTGTGAAAGTTAATCTGTTTAACAGCTAATGTACAGTATGTTCTTCTCATCTGACAGCATGCCTTTGGGCAAAAAACCAAATTCTTGCCAGACTTACAACTACCTCTCTTATTAAAAAACAGATTAGAAAAACAGTAGCTCTTGCAAACTGCTCACTATCTGTTGCATTTACACCCACTGCCCTTACTATCTTTATCATTATTTCTGGTGTGTGATGACCTGCACTGATATAATTTACTTTAGCAGCTTCGATGACTTTGGGTGAGCTGAGGGGAATCACAGCCAACAAACTATGTCTGAGGAAAAATTTTCCATGGCACCTTTATAGAAGGGCTCCAACCAAAGGTGCCTAGTGATGGATCACCATGCACTTTTGAAAGTAAGAGGATAAAAGTGGAGAGTTTTCTACAGCACATATTTTACACATGCAGTTATGTTTAATGTAGTATGAAATATAAAGCTCTAGAACTTTCACCTCTGGACGGTACTTCATAACTGCAGACAAAATCAGCCAGTGACTGAAAGAGGCTGCATAAAAGATCAGAGCACTATAAATTTCCTAAAATGTGGATTACTGAAGGAGGAGAGCATACTCCTTCAACAAAGGGGCAACAACATTGTTTCCCTTTTCCCACTCCACAAACACAAAAAAGAAAAAAAAAAACACATTCTCTCCAAATAACAATTACCTGCATGGTATGGAACAGCATCCTCAGAAATGAGTAATTTTCTGATTACTCATTTGTTAAACTCTCTATACCCTGTTGTCTGTGAACAGTTCATAAATTTCTGATCCTCTGGCATGTGTTTATCTTTGGGTTGGACCAGATAGCTATGCAAACAGTTTATAGAAGAGATTATTCTACATTTACTTGGGGGAGTATTTGCCCTCTCTGTTTTATGCAGAGAAACAATAAAGGCAAGTATATACTTAGCAAAAAGAAAAACAAAAGGAGAAGCAGAGATTACCCAGCTGGTAAATGATATCAAGTACACAGAATGATTGCTGGGTTTGTGCGGACTGATTTTCTTGAGTATCTTGAAACAAACAAGCCCCTTCAAAACACTGAAAAACTGCCATGCAGAGCAAAGCAGAAGAAGAGGAGGAACTTCCAAGAGCAATTTGTAACTGCTCCAAAATAATTTGGAGATAACATACACAACTGAAGGACCTTCAATGAATGCCTGGACAGATATGTTCTTGCAAATCATGTTAGAGCAGTCTAAAAAATACTAGTTTTTGCTCTCTTTGCTGAAGGCTGCCCTTGCAACCAAGATACAGCAACTGCCCATGTGAGTTCTCCTACTACATGCAGAGCAAAATAAATCATTACTGAAGGCAGTAAGAATGTTTGCCTACACCCTTAGTCACAGGGGACCACTTAGTGACTCAGTAAAATTCCATAAACATCTGAGCGCTTGTATTTTTCATTTCCTGCCACTTGACTATACAATAGCTGGAGAAGCTACTGTATCCAGCTCCTTTTTTCTCACTTTCTCATTAGTGCTGAAATATTCACTACACCCAAACTGATTTCTCTTAGACTATGTATCAATATCATAAACTAAGAACTGTCCCAGTTTGAAAGGCAATGAAGCCTAGCTCTTGATATGATGATGAACTGAAGTGGCCAGCAACTATGGCATCACTGACTGAATAGGTTTGGTGAGAATTCATACGGTAAAGACATCAAGTAAGCCCCGTGGGGATTCCTGATACAGGAAAATACTTAAGTGCTCAGTACTTCAGTGATGTTGGCAATGAAAAACACACACCGCACTATTTTGTCTCTCAGACACTACAGCTCACGGAAAAACTAACTGAAATACTAAACACTTTTTTATGCTTCCTTTCACAGCTTTTTTGTCATTACTGTTGATGAGTTTTTTTCTCCAGGAGTTAAGATCTGTCCCACTCCCAGCCTCAGTCAGACCAGTTATTTCAGCTCATAGTCAAGTATTCACTTCACTGACCCATGTAATTTTTCATCCCAGTCCAACAATATTTATTTTAGCTTCACAGGCAGCATGACTTCTTTTTTCAAGTAAACTTCTATACTAAGCTTTGAAGTTTGAATGTTACCTTTCAGTTCCAAAATTGCAACCCTTTTATTCTTAATTGTCTGTCTTTCCTCAAAGGTTTTGTCTTTTTATCCTTCAGTGAAGTAAGACAGTACCATACAGTGAAATATTGCCTTCTATGTACTTCAACAGATATTCTGAGAACCTTTCACATCATTAGTCAGAGACTCTTTTAAAATATCTATGGACCATGTCCAGAGAGTTGTAGCCTAATTCAAGTATTTTTATTACCCCATGAAACTGCAGATGTGCTGATTACTGAAATATACAGTGGATGCTCCATGAGGAAACATCACGGTTTAGGTCTCTGCTGTCACGCAAACAGAAATTTGTATTCTATTCTTTACCTTTGATCACCCAGTAATGACTGACATCTGTATATGCTCTTACTAATACTTTATCTACCCAAGAAAAATTTAATAGACAGCTTTAATATGAAAATGTTTTCTGGAGTGCGCCCTAATAGGAATTTCAAATCCAGCTGAATCTTCAAAGGATATGCATTTGAGTCACAAAGCTATACCTGTCAAAATGGTAAAAGTAATTTTTAATTTGGTTTTCTTTCAGCTGAGGAAGTGAATAAAAAGTAATTCAGTTAAGTGACAGGATGCTCATTTATTCATATTTAGGCCAAGACAAAATGTGTCACAGAATTCTTTACATAAGGTTTTAATTCAGTTGCTTAGAGTAAAACCTCTTACAGGAATGCTTCTGTGTCCTTTTGAGTGCAACATCCATTTTAAACTCCATCTGGTTGCATACAAACCCATTCCTGAGCTACAGTCAATTACCCATTTAAATTCTTTGACTCTCTAACCAACTTTCAGAAGATGTTTTTCTTCTTATTGACAATATATCACTGCAGAAAGTCCAAATCAGAATCAGAGCCCTCCGGGGGGCAGGGGGGGTGGCACTGAAAGGACAAGACAGCCTCTACCTGAGATTGAATTCTGGTCTTCTGATGAGACTGTCTTTTCAATTCTGCTGTATTTCATTCTCTGCTCTCTCTATTTAGAATGTGTTTTTAAGGCATTGCCTACAGCTTCATTTAAAGACTTTTGTATCACTCATGTTTTATGATAGGGTAAAAAGCTAAGCTTATTTTACAATTTTGAAACATTTGATCTCTCCAGAGCACCATGTTAATAAAGAGTCTCTCACAGGTTTACTACAAAGACACTCAGTGAAAACCTTTCCATCAAATGTAAACAGTTAACTTGGTCAACCCTTCACTAAAATTTGGGGCATCTCCCTAAGGAAGCGGACAATTCAGTCTGTTTAACAGAGAGACAGAGGCCTCTCAAGATTTGCAAAGGAAGAACGAGGCATTCCTCTCTCCACTGACCGCACAGAGACAAAAGCAGGGGTGTCAGGCTCCTCTGTCCACTTGGGATCCAGTCTGCTCTTGTTCTGAGAGTGGAATTTGCATTCCTGGATGTACAGTGGCTCAAGTTCAACAGAAAGAGTAAAGGAGACTCTTGCCCAGCATATACTACAGCCTTGTGAATCTGCTGGGATGTGGAGATGTGAATTCAAACTCTCCTGCACTGAGTAAAGCCTACACCTCCATGCTCCCTCTTCCCTCCAAAAAAAAGTGTTAGACCCAGTAGAATACCATACAAAACAGCAGTAGAATACCATACAAAAGGAAGTGGCAGCACCACCACCAACAGGGAAGTTCAGTAAGTCCTGATCACCTCTGGCTTTTCTGGAGGACATGGGCAGAATCCAGCTACCTGTTCTCCTCTACCTGGATCTCAGCAGTGTTCTGGGCAGGAGATAGGTTCTTTTCTCTTATAAAAGGAGCATTTTGGAACTTGCATGGTTAGGTAAAGCGAGGGAGTTAGGGAACTTTCAGCACGAATTGTAAGGTGCCTGATTCTCTGGCAGCTGCATCCTGTCTCAGTGTAAGCAGGTGGATTAGATCGTTGTCTGAAACTTAGTGGGGTGGGTAGGGGGTTGGTGCCTAGCTCTCAGTTGCTCCTTCTATGGTCAATAGACAGAGAAACGTTCCTTTGAAGGAAAAATGAGATCTGAGATTGACTACCTGCCTTCTGGAAGTATCTGCCTTTCTTCATCAACCACAAAAGAATCCTAGAGAGTCCTGTAAACTGCAGTGTTCAAATAAGTGCCTAAATTTTAGCGGGATGAATTCAGCACGTTGGTGCTGAATCACTGGCAATGATTTTTTTTTTTTTTTCCAATTTCTTATTTAAAGTAGGTTTTCTGGTTTGTTTCCTAACCTATGTCATAAACAAAAATTTAAACTGATGGAGAAACTGAAAGCCAAGTATATCCTTACTATAACCCCATTAGCGTCAATGGGCAAGTTTTAATTCCACGTAATTCATCTCTAAGATGTTTTCAAGTGCCGTGCCTACACAGCTGCAGTGCCAGACTTTAGCAACACATACCTGGCCAGCACATAGCACAGTCACACTTCCTTTCATGGCCTAGGAAGCAGCTTTCCCTGTCCTCTGACAATTAGCAGATGACACTGAGAATGCCCACAGAGAAGTCTGGGAAATTCTCTGTTCAAAAGCAGAGCAAGAGCAGCCTCCCCTCCTTATAAGAAAGTTTTTGGCTCCAACTAATGCTTTTGCCACCATTCTGTTAGTGCTTAGCTCCAGGTTCTTACTCCTATTAGTTAAATGCAGGATATGAGTCATTATTCTTATGCCTAGACTAGATGATGCTTCTCTAATGCAAAAATGGTCCCTGAACATCTTTCAATCTCAGTACAGTAGAAACTCTGCAAATTTTCAAAAGGATGAGATTGTTCTTAACGTAACAGGCTTAATTAATGGGGTTAAACTATCTGCCACTAAAACTGCTCAGAAGCTGAGAGTTATAAGACAAAATATTTGACTGAGGCTGGTGTGGAAGTACAGTCAGTTTTGATTGGGGCTTCTGGCAATACCTTTTTCAAGAGACCCAGAATCCCCTCCACAACCAGTGATTTGACCTCACTGTTTTCTCTGATGTATAGTAGGTTTGGAAAAATCCTTGTAAAGTAGGAGAATGAATTTACGCCTATTTTTCATTCACATACGTACTTCTACAGAAAACTCAGGAAGACAGTACACTTTAAGACACCTTAAACATCAATCAAATAAATGAATGACTGTACAGAAACAATAAATAATTACCTTCAAGTGTTTCTCCCTCTCCAGAAAGGGCCTCTCCTGCTCCAGAGGCATACAAGGCGGACACAGTCAATGCATACCTAGTGGCTTGGTCTAAGCCTTTCAGCACTTTAGAGGTTGTGTCACCTTTCACCGTCACTTCCTTAGTTTCACCTCCTGCGACTGGAGTGTATGTTATAAAGTACTGCTGCACTTTGCCAGGAGCAGCACCCCAAGACAGCTTCATTGTTGACGTTGTAGCATCAGAAACTCTCAAATTTCTTGGATTTCCTCGGACTGCACATGTCAAAAGATGTTGAAAATAAGTTGAAGCGAGCTTCATTTCTTGGTTTATTCTTTAGGTTGCCACAACACAGGACTTAATGCTGAAAAAATAATTCCTGAATACCCTGCACTAACACTGCTGCAGTATAACTTCACTGTAATCAGGATTGTACGATTCCATCCCCACCCTCCTTCGGCAAAAATGCCCAATAAAGTCTTTTTGCTCCTATTTCTTTCTCTTAAAACAGACTCAATCCTGGAACACTTATACATACTAGCACCTTAATATATGCTCAACTTCAACACACCAACATCCATTTTGAAGTCACTGTCTGCAGAATCAAGTCAAAGATCACCAATGAAATGTGAAATCAACACATTACGGTTTCCTACAGAGTTCTTTTTGATGATAGTTTTTCTGATTTCTAATATTTAAAATCTCAGTGAAATTTCACCAGTGATCAGGACTTTCATACTGTCTCTGTACTCTTCAGTTTTTCTTTAATAAGGCATGATATCTGTTAAAGGATCATACATTTTCATACAAGTTTACAGTGATAACGGTAGTAAATTAAATGTTTCATTCATTCCTTGACAGCCATTTGGAATAAAGTGCAAACAGGGCCTGAATTTGCTGAAAAGAAATATCATTTATATCACTAACAATATGAAGAATCATGAGAACAATTAATTAAACACACAGGTAGATTCTTCACCCAAGTTACCTTGCCATATTAGGTGTTGCAGATTCAATAGACTATATTTTAAAATGAAATATTACAATTTATCAAATTGGTAATTGTCTTAAACTACCTCTCAACTAGGCTTGAGTAATTTTATAATTCCCTGTTCATATGGGATAATACATGTTGCCAATATGGGTTATTCTCTTTTCGGTATGAATATGTCAGCATGCAGGGAGTTCTTCTCAAGCTTACTACATTCACAGCACTGATCGTGTACCTTCATCAGTTTTTGCATATCCACTCAGTGAATTCCCAGGCCCAGACTGATACTCAGGAATAACAGACACTTCGTATCTTGTATCTTGGATCAAGTTCTGCAGAGTAGTTGATCTTTCGTTTGCCGAGACAGTCACTTGTCTCCTTTCTCCTCCAGTAAGTGGTCTATATACAAGCCTGTACCGTAGGACATTTCCTGGAGCTGGAGTCCAGCCAACTATAAAGCTATCTGTAGTTTCATCCGTTATCCTTAAGTTTCGAGGAGCACCTTTAACTACAAAAAATATAGACATGTAATTTGTAAATATTTGCTTTTAATCAAGTAGTATCTGAAGTGAAACCATTCCAATCATTCTGTTAGTTCATCCAGTTTACCAAAACAACAGCTTATATTGCCCTCCCATTGTTTTAAGGTACACAAACCATTACTTATTTCTGAAAATTTAGGGCCAGAGTTAAAATCAGCAGTGTAACAAAGCTGTTCCCAAAAGTACATTAATCTCAGTTTATACCACCACTTCTGAAACTTAAGACAGTCTGACTATGTTTAGCAGTAACAGTAGAATTGAACTGTGTAAGGAACATTTGGGCAGAGTGGGGAAATTTCTTAACACTACAAATCGTATAGATTTTTTTGCTACAGCCATTTGTTTCTGCACCACCTCCATTTACAGTGTGGGTTTTTATCAGTCCTAAGAGGAAAGAGCAATTAACAAAATTTCCATGCTGTTTCTTTTGCTCCCTTGGAACCATTTACATTGCCAAAGGTCACAAATGACAGCATGGAATAAGGAAAAAGAGTGGATCAATATTTTTAAAATCCTGATTTAGACTAGATTGAGTATTCAACTACTGGAATAAAATTTACGGTCATCCTTCTCTTTTAAATCACTGGAAATGCATCGTGGCAACTCTATCAATAAAAGTACAGCTACCATGCTTAAATTTACAGCCACTGATCACATAAACTCACACTGACATCAATGGAAGTTTTGAATCAGTGAGAGTTACTGGATCAGACCCATGAAGCTCTGATGAGAAACAGCTGACCAAAAACTCAGGCCTCTCTAAGCCTATGGTATATAAGACAGAATTTCTACTAACGTAAGTTAGATGTAGACACAAATGCAAACCTATGCAAATTACATAGGTACATGCTTAACTTTAAATATATTAAAGTGAACATGCATTCC
>NW_009609936.1:280471-295845 GCF_000690535.1 Cariama cristata
CATAATTATTAAAGAGAATAGAATAGTTCTGTTGGAAGGGATCTACAGTGATCATCTAGTCCAACTTCAGTGTACAGTAAGATTAATACATGCCAATGAATCTGTAACTGACAGGACACCAATTCATTCGAAAATAAGCCGCTGCAGAGAAACACAGCATCCATCCAGCTTTCAAGGAAAATAAAATCAAATCTTAACAATTTAACGTTGACTTATAATTGGAATATTGTATCTTTACTAAATGCATTGAGAGACAATAATGTTTATTCTCATCCTGCATACCAGTATAGTTTCTCTGCCTTAGTAGCCGGTTCCACATACACCCATTCTCTCAACTAAGCAAATTCTTATTTGAACATATGACTCTTGTGTCTGAGAATAATGGGAAGCCTACCTTCTAAGGTGGTTTCCTCTCCATCCAAGGGAGGGCCATCACCATCTTCATACTCAGAAATCACACTAACTGCGTAAGTAGTT
The DNA here is from genome assembly GCF_000690535.1 of Cariama cristata. Classification (NCBI taxonomy): domain Eukaryota; kingdom Metazoa; phylum Chordata; class Aves; order Cariamiformes; family Cariamidae; genus Cariama; species Cariama cristata. Next base: position 280,949 of record NW_009609936.1, read on the forward strand.
TCAGGTAGCAAGTTGGTGAGAACTGAGCTAGTACTCGAAGCTGGTACTGAAACAATGAATTCATCTCCACCGACTGCTACTTTATATTTAATGAGATAGGACAAAACCTCAGATCCAGCTGGAGACCAGCTCACTTTGAAACTGTCAGATGTTACATCAGAAAAGACCATATTCTTTGCAGGTACGTAAGCTGTATGGAAATAAAAACGCACAGATGAGGCACACTTGCTAGAATATTTTTAACACAAAATCTCTAAATTAAATTAAAAATGCCCCTTAATGATTTGATTTATTCTAATTGAACAGATATTTTTGTTGCACATGCGACAGTATTTGTTTTCTATACTTGCTTATAGTTATCAAATTTCATGAAGATCCTATCTAGGTTGTCTCAAATCACATGACAATGAGTAGAAGCACCAACTCAGTGATTTCTATATCAAATAAGTACAATCCATCTAAAAAAAATGTACTTATGAAAACTTAAGTTAGAATCTGATGGTCAAGTTGGGTTCCCTCTTTCATATGTCCTATGAACAGAATAACATTATGCCCTCAATGGGAACTAGGAATCCTTGGGGTTTTTCAGATCTAGATTAGAAATAGGACAAAATAAACCCCAGTATTTTTTCAGGAATGGAGTCAAAGGGGAAACAAGGAACTTGACATTAGGCACAAACACAAACCTGACATCCTGGGCTTGTTTTGGTTGGCCTAGTCAGCCTAACAGTGGGGATGTTAAGACTGCTTGAGCCCTCTAAAACAAAGGCTGCTTTGCTGGTTTGTTCCTCAAAGCTATCCTGAAACAAAAGGCTTATTTTTAAAGAGAGTGGGGTTTTCAATACTGAGGACTATTCAATGTTAGTGTTCTGCTAAACATAGGTAGGGACACTGAGGGTGCAACTAATCATAAGTAACTTTAGCTGACCAGAAGTTGGTCATTTAGAAATTTTTTAAATATTAAACATTATCCAAACTCTCCAGATTTGGATGCACGTGAAGACTTTCAGATGCTACTTCATTTCAGACTTTACAGTTAGACTGAGGATAATATCATATAATATCTGCTGTCTCAAATTGTCTTGTCTAAGCCCATTTCAGAGGGTCATTCGTTTTACCCTAAAAATTAACCAAATCACCCTCTGGAGGTGTTGGCATTGATCCATTGTCTTTGAAATTCTAAAAGACAAGCTTAGACTAGCTACCTCATTTTCAACAGCTAAAGAAGAATGGCCCTAGTAACTTTTACTCAAGACATTGAGTGTAAAAGAAGAGCACATCCACTAAGGTCATTCCAGATAGGTACATACTTTAATAGTCATACTTTTACCTAGGAAAGGAGGGGCAAAAAAATATTTCTCCAATAATTTTTTCATCTCCATTTCTCCGTTAATTTCCCCAGTTATTAAAATTATCATTTGTATACAGATCATTTCATCAATATCTATTACTTAGGTAACTACAAAAACAAAACATTGGTTCAGATATTTTTTCATTGCATTTTCTACATTTCTCTAAGTAATAGTAGTTACTTACATTTTTTCCTTATAGCAGCCAGTTCCTGCTCAATCCGTAGGCAGACCGACTGTGTAAGTTCAAATGATATTCTTTGAAAAGCATCAAAATCTTCCACTTTATAAACATGGGTGTCAGCAGGAGGTGATGCAATAGCTTCTAACTCTGTACGCACTGCATCCTTCACACCAACTGCAAATATTTCTACATCTGCATCCCTCAGCTTTATTGCAGGTTCTTTAAAAGCATCTGACGATTTTCCATCAGTAATGAGAATCATGACTCTCGGCACATTTGGTCTTGATCCTTTGCTGGTAACAAATACTTTCTCCCTCACATATGTCATCGCTTTGCCTGTGTTGGTAGATCCACCTCTGTAGGGGAAGGTGTTAATAGCCTGAATTATGTCTTCCACTCTGTTGTATCTGTTCAAAGAAAACTCCATATGGGGATCTCTGCTGTACTGGACAAGACTTATCTGTACTTTTCGAGGCGATATCTCAAAGCTTTTAACTAACACTTCCAAAAAGGCTCTTACTTTAACAAAATTGGCGATACCAATGCTGTAGGAACCATCCACTAAAAACACAACATCAGCTTTTACATCCACACCACGTGAGCATTCTGTAAAGAAAAAGAATCACCACTATAAACAGATACTCAATAGCCACAGCATTACAATTGCATCTCCAGTTCATGTATCACAAGCAGTTGCTTATAAAGAAAATAAACCATGCTAAGTAAAGCTGTTTCTTATAAATAATAAAGGTATGATAGTAAAACAAGCATCAGAGGTTTAAACAACAAAAAGCTACCGTGTGAAAATAACATAGTAGCTCCTAACTCACCCACTTGAACTTTTACTTGTTGTGTTTTTTCCATTATTGTTATTGGCTCACTGGGGGTCAGTCCTTTCATTGCATAAACATTAATTTGATACTCTGTGTCTGGAGAGAGATCTTTAACATTCAGAGCAGTAGTCTGAGGACCCACACTCAGTACATGCTGTTTTCCACCAGCTATCATTGGAATGAACTGCAGCCGATAGCCAGTTATTTGGCTTGTGGATGGATCCCAAGTGATCCTAACAGATTTTGAGGAGACCTGAGTGGCCACCAGATTTGAAGGAGGCTCCACCACTGAAAGAAATCAAAAGCAAACCCAAAATATGAATTACAATTATAAACAGATTTTCTTCCATATTTTTATTTCTGGAATAAATTTATTCATCTTTGCTTAATCCTTACTAAAAATCACTTTTCTTTTTAGCATAAACAAACACAAGTGAATTACAGGACAGTCCAAATGAGGCATCAGTGAGAGGCTAGAAATATGAACAATGCATTTGTGGTCCTTCGAGTATAGTAGAAGTTCCAGGAGAAATGCTGCTTTGCTTTAATACTGTTTCAACCAGAAGCGAAAGCTACTTCCACAGAAACACAGTAGAGAATGTGAATGAATGCAGATCTGAGCAGAGCACTACGACAGCGGAGTCATCTCTGCCACCATTTTGGTCAAAGAATAACTAGTTACTTAGAATCTTACAGGGCCAGAAAGCTGCAGTGATGCAGCTTAACTTTTGTCTTTTCACAGCATTCTCCAGTTGTCATTCCTTGGCTCTTAACATGTTATATCTTCTGCCTCTTCACCAAGCAGTTTTTTTCCCTTCCATTTTTCCATAGAAGTGATGCCTGTGTCCAAATTGACTGTATGAGACTCTGATAACTGCACATCATTGTGTTGCTCTTGAAACTATGGAATAAATGGAGCTATTCCAAATCTACTACATCACATGTTCTGTTCTCCTGCATTTAAACACACAAAGCTGAGACCCGTTCTCCACACTTGCTAAATGAGGCAATGGATCAAACTCCAGAAATACAGCAAAAGAAGTAGGAATAGCCCCTTAAATATGCATCAGAATAAACTGAAGTCAATACATACGTTTATATAAAGTATCTCACCTTCTTCTCCACTAACCAGTTCACCTAGTTGTTCATCAACACCAGAGCACACTTGCAAGATAATTTCATTCTGTATATCCACAATTCCATCAAAATTAGCCACATTGAACACATGCTTCAGTGAAGGTTGAGATGCAATTAGCTTGAGTTCCTTTGCATCTGCTGCTTTGATTCCTAGAAGGTGCAACAGATAGGACTGTGTTAAGTGGCCATAAAACACAGACACCTGTGAATGTATTCATAAAGTATCAAAACATCCTGGAGAAAAGCTGAGGTTAACTCAGTTCTGTCTTCTGTCATTCTCAATAATCAAACTACAAAATACTGATTAATGCAATGAGGCAACATACTCCATTTTCAACTTGAGAAAATAAGGTGATATCTTCTATAAGGCCAAGGTTGAAACTATGCTTGTCAGTCATCTTAGTCTCCATGTAGGAGCTACAGAATTACTATAAAATTAACATAACCGGTGTGTTCTGCTCTGGAGGGCGCAAACGACTCATTTCAATGCATACACATGGAAGGAGTGGCATAGTGAAATTCTTGAAACACAGAATCTGTAAAACATATAACTTACTTCTTTAGCAATGTTAAAATCTTAATCATTAGAAAAAATCGACATACCTAAAGAAAAAACTTCAACGCCTATGTTGCGAAGCTCTCTTGCAGGAATTTCGACTTCATCTTGAGCTTTTCCATCCGTAATGACAATTGCTACTTTGGGAAAGCCTTTTCTTGCTCCAGCAGACTCAGTGAAGGTGTTTTGAACCAGGTAATCAATAGCCTCACCTAAAAACAACACCATGAGTTGTGTTTTACTAGGCTTGAATGAACTAGGATTTAAAGCAAATTTGAATTATAAAATTAAATGTTGAACAAACACATATGTGGGAAATCTGTACCTGTCATTGTGTTGCCACCTTTGTAAGGTATCCTTTTAATTGCATCAATAAGATCACTTCTTCTGAAATACTGATTTAAATTGAACTCCGTTCTTGTATCTGAACTGTACTGAACAACTCCAACTCTCGTCTTTTCTTCCCCAATATCAAAAGCTGATACAAGGGCAACCATGAAGTCCAGAATATATCCAAAGTTACTTCTCCCCACACTCCATGAACCATCTACCAGGAAAACTAAATCTGTCATTGCACTTATGGAGCATTCTGGAACATAAAAAAAAAAAAAAGTCTCTGTTAGCAAATGAGCAACTGAATTCTTACAAATCTGTGAGAAATGTCTGACAGAAACTTTGCAGGTCAAAGACAAAATAAACAGGTATTTAACAGATTGGTATTCTTATCTGGAATATCTTACTTGGACAAGCATTATTCACATAAGTAAACACTCATAGAAGCCTTCTACCTGTCATTACCAAAAGGGAACTGTCATGTAGATACTCAGTTTTGAGATACCTATCGCACTATTCCACAAGACCTGTTATGCCACAGCAAATGAAAACCACATATAAAACTTTTTGCAACAGTTTGATGTTATAGGAACATTTCAATTTGTTCCCACTTCTGTTTTGCACCTTTATCTCCCCATAATAGCTGGACAAGTTACTCTGCAATGCTATTTATCCACAGCACAATATCTTCTGTTAACAGGACTAAGACATTCATGGGCTTGCTCGGGTTAGTTGCACGAAATTCCTAGTTTCAGTACCAACTTTGCACCTTATTCTTTCAATGCAGCTATAAATTCCTCCCATCCCAGTCCCATTCTAAATTTTCTTAACTCTGGGCAATTTTACAAGTTAACTTCATTGCTAGGCAACACAGGAACACAGTTTAACTTTATGGGGCCCTAAGAGCTAGACCTCACTTATCTCTAAAATGTCAGATAAGTTGAAAGACAAAACACCTTACTTTGCAATTGAGCCTCAACCTTCTTTTCCTCTGGTATCCCTGGACCACCTGTCTGAACTGCACAAAGTACAACATACAGAGAATTAATGGAGGAAATCCGGTTAAATTTGTAAACATCACAGAAAATTGTGTAGGAAATTAAAGACACAAATCTGACAAGCCTCAGAACACGAAAACATAAATGCAAGTTATGAATACATCACCTATACTTAGATTTGACAACATGGCATTCAGGGCAACAACAAAATACAGAAAATGCAAATAATTAAGAATCCTCTGTATTTGTACATCTTGTACAGTAATTTCCTGAAAATTAATAGCAACTTCCCTGGATGAAATACCAATATTACCCCTCTCGAACACATAGGGGGACTCATCATAAGCAATTTTCTTGTGGCTGTTAGGGAAGACTGAAACATGCGACAAAATGTGTCACAGAAGATAGTCTGCCAGGCTTAACATTTTTATTTAATTAAATTTGTTTTATGCTTTATTTCATTATTAAATATAAATTCTAAAAATCTAAATTCTATATTTTATTATGCATATAGATACATTGTGTCACATTTTGTTGTTTGATGAAGGTAGTTAGCTTTTTTTTTCCCCACACACACAGGAAGCTGGTTGGATTCATTTATTACTGAGGTCAATGAGAGTCTTCCCCTTGACTTCAGCAGATGCAGTTTATAAGAAATACGCTTCCCTCAAAAGAATCAGTAGCCTCCTGCAAAGAATTCTATAGGGGTTCGGACACTACATATCCATATTAGTGTCTTCTTATCTCTTGCAAATTATCTCTGCTTCTACTAGGAATTCTGCTTAATGGAAAAAGGCTGTTCAGATAGCTACGTCTGATCAGAGCTTCACTATGTGGCAATTTTGTTGAGGAACTGGTACAAAGCCAAGTTTGGTGAATGATCACTCAGTTTTCTTACTTGATTTTCTAAATGTATTATAGGTACTTACTTGTCAGTTGGCCAAAAACAGGTAGGCTCTCCTCTCTTTCATCATATGAAGCTATTGATACAACATACTCTACATCAGGTATAAGACCTGATAAGACAGTTTGGGTGGTGCTAGGTGAAAGAGTAAATTCTTCAGTAGGCCCATCTGCAATAAATACATAAAACAGTTAATGTATCCTTTAAATCCAGTAATAGCAATAAGTTGATATTTTTAAAAAAAAATGCAACAGAGAATACTTTATCTCAAATCCAACGATAATTTTAGAATGATACTCTTTCTTTTTTCCTGAAGTATGAATTTTGAAACATGAAACTTCAAATGAATCTGTTTTCAATAGTGAACAAAATTACTGAAATGTTTAATAAATTCCAGGAAATTTGAAACTCAAAATGCACATGCAAAATGTACTATCATCTAACAAATCATGGTCCAGTACTGATCCAATATCACTTTTACACTGATTATTTCTCAAAGTGAAATAGAATAATGGATGTCTTACACAGACATTATCAGGAAGTTATATGACATCACTGCATCATTACCTCACACACACAATATTTTCCCTGGGAGAAGTACTTGAATGAAGTACAATACAATTCTCTAAAGTAAAAGCATAGAAGAGGAGCAGAGTGATGATTCTACCTTCTTTTTGTGCCTCTCAAAGGAAAAGCATCCAAAACTTATTACTTGCGGTCCCCAAAGAATAAACACTATGGTAAGAAAAACTCTAACTTGGAACAATCACTGTTCTTTCCTGTACGCCCTTTGCTGCTACCCAGTCTTGATCACAAACTTCAGAAAGCTGTTAATAGCTGCTCTCAGACCTAAGTTAGATATGAGTGAAAATAAACCCAAGTTTCCAAAAAATCTAATGACATAACAAAATTTTACAGAACTCACCATTTGTTGGAACCACAGTTATCCTGTAACCCACTATTGCATCTGGTGGCCTTTTCCATGACATTTGAACATTATGTTCATCTATAATTGTAAAATTCAAGTCTGTCGGTGGATTAACTGCAAAAGATTTATACCAGGAGGATGCTTAAAAGTTTGAACAAGCTTTGGCAAATGAAGAAATAAAATAATGCTGAGCAAAGCTTACTAAAATTGTCTTTGCATAAATTTGTTTCCAACAAATATAAAGATATGTTGTTGGAAAAAGAGTAAAATAAAAGCTGACAAAATATGACAAAACATCAAAGAGTATACGCATTACAGAGGACAGCACAGAACATATGTTTCTTGAGTTGCCAAGACATTCAAGAATGGCCAGCAAAATCAAGCACAATAGAAAACACATTTGGATACATGTACAATGAGTTCACAGATAATCACCACATATGCAAACATTTCACATAACAATTAAAGGAAATTTTTTTACATGCTGGGTGCAATCCGTACAAGCATGCCAAATCACAACCTGCTTACAATATCATGAGATCATTTAGGACATTGAGAACACAGTACTCTTCTTAATTAGACATCAAAGAACTGATCAGCTTTTTAATATAGTCTCTGCATAGTCATATTTCTTATCAATTTCACTGAATCTAGAAACTTGGCAGAGAAAAAAATATTTTATAGAATACAGGAAAAGATTGGGCATTTAATGTTCAGTAAAACAATTTCTGTTAGGGTCTAGATAGGAGTATACATGTAAAATGTATATCAGTAATAATGATATACTGATGTATCATTTTATTTCAAAACATGGAGAGCTCCACCCCTTTGTTCCTAGAAGCCACTAAAGTGACATACTTTGCATACAGCTGCAAAGGATTCAGGAACTAACGGGATAATAAATGGGATTAGTAAAGGTTGCAATTTGCTGAAGTATTTGGGCTGATGCAAAAGTTCACAAAAATAAGATTCTACCTGTTTACACCAGATTGCTGTACAATTTCAAAGGTGTAAACTATTGTTTTCATGTTCCCTTTGCAGCAGGTGTAGCCATACTAGTAGTGGCATTTTAACATAAAATGCCAGTATGGTTCCAAACACACAATGGTTAATTATGAAAAGACAACATCAAAGTATATTTACGGACATTTATTTTACAGAATTTATAGAAAACAGTAAAGAGGGCACCAGTGATCTGAACAAATGACTGCAAATAAAACTTGTAGGAGCTGATGACAGAAGTAACTGAATAGTACAGAAAGAAATAGTTTACATACGCTATTTTGGAGCATCATGCACATGTAAATGAAATGTTGATTATTATTTTTTTAGCTTCCCACGATGGACAAAAGCCTCCATGTACAAGGTTCATTACACAAAGACGTTTCATAAATATTTTATAATGATATTCTCTTTGTAAAATTGTCATGCTTATTCATGCAGTATTTTACTGACTCACTGTCAGTGCATGGTAGGTGTATTATATATTATTGTTTAAAAAGGTCTATAAAGTAAGATTAGATTCAGCCATACTTTCCTTAACTACTTGTGAGACCGTTTTGCAGGCATTTTTAATAGACAGATCTTCTCTGTTTCATGGAAGATCTCCATCATATGTCAGGGTCTGTTTCGGTTTTGAAAATAATTTAAAGAGCAGATGAAGAAATAAATGCTGGAACGTATGCCTACGAAAAGACACCGTCCAATTGCAGTAAGTAATATTGAGCTCAAAAAAAACCTGGCAACCAATTGTGTAGGCATTTCTTTTCCTTTTAATTTCCTGCCATTTCCAACCAATAGGATAATATGGCTTTGTAATACTGATACAATAGATACGCTAGTACTGAAGTAAATGTTATTTTTCCTATTGTCCATACACAGGCAGTGAGATTAGACCATTAACCTTCATGCATCGTTTATTCATCATTCAGTTTATGAGTATCACAATGCTAGAGACAGCAGGGTAGTTACTTAGTACCAAAATCATGCAACACATGTTAATAGTAAAATACGTTCAGGTGATAAGAATATCATTATAAAATATTGTTTCAGTAGCAATGGCTCAGGACAAATTTAATGCAAAGGCAGAGACAACTGACCTGAGCATGCTTTTAAAAAAAAAATTCAGTACATGGAAAAAATAGCACCACCAACCTTGCAAGTAAATTGGCATGTTGCTGCAGAGACTTTAGGCTTTAACTGCTGAAGGACAGCAGCAGCCCAACTTGTTGATATCCAAATGACCGGATTCCAGATAAACTGAAAAAACTGACTGTGAGGAAAAGTCTTTAACATTTTAAAGGATTTTAATCCATTTTATGAAAATTCAGATGTGGATCTTGGCAGGTAACGAGAATAGTACATCAACACGTAAGTGACATATCCGTTCATCCAGGTGTTCACAGCCTTTTAGAACAATGGCGTTGCAGGGGACCTCAGAAAGTCCCCTTGTCCATCCCACGGCCAAGACATGATCACCCACCCCATGTCATTCCTGACATGTTTGCTCAAATCATTCTTAAAGACCTCCACTGTTGGCAAGACTGCCAGCTTCCCACAGAAATTACTCCAACGCCTCACTCCCTTTATCGTCGTAAAGTTATTCCCGACACCTAACCCCCAGTCTTTGTTGCTGCACTTCAAATCCATTCATTCTCAACCTGTGGTTCACTTATCAAACTCAAGCACTGAATTCAAACCATTGAAAGCCATTTCCAAATCCAACCAAATGCAAGAAGGAACCCCACCTGAGTGAAAAAAAGCCCAGGTTGGAGCCAATGTCGTCAAAATGTCTTCCAGATGGCCTGTGAGCTTGTGATACTCAAACAGAACCTCCAAAACGTCCATGGACCTTCACATGGGTCAGCTTTCACCCACATGAAACCAGCTGCACGGTGAACACCAAACCATGGTCATATGACTGAGAGCAGTCTGAAGTACTGCAAATTGTTTAGATGATGAAAACCTTATTGCAATAATCAAACAGGGCAACTGTTACTCCACCTTATTAAAATTCTTCTTCCAGAGGGAATTCACCAGTGGAAAAAATAAGACATCCGCAATACAGAATCAGACCAGACTTCTAGGAACAAAATGCCCCAGTTATGGTGGGAGTTTGTCCCATTACAGGGACAAACCTTCAAACTCCGCTCCACAAAGGCTTACGTGTGAGCACAGCTTTACTCAAGCAAGCGCTCTTGATGTTGGACTACTCGCGTAAGTGAAGTTGCACCTATGCTTACAGTGTCATGACACTGCTCACCAGTCTGATCCTGTGTCCATGAAAATCCATGTCAAACCTCTCACTGACTTGTCAAGGTACAGGATCATGATTGTAACATGTGATGATATTATAGTATTGCCTTAATACAGTGATTCCACTGTTGATGCCCAGAAATGTATGGCTCCCCAACAGATTTCCAGTATAGTTAAAAAATATCTTGCTGTATGACAATAATTTTTACACAGTGTTAATTTCCACCACTCTTAGAACTGTGATATGATAACTTCCTTGATCGGATATCCTATCTTATGCACCACAAAAGAAAAAAAAAATGGACATAATATACTTAATTCATTTCCACTCCTTGTGCTATATACATGTATAATAAAAGTATATTTTTGGGAAAAAAAATATAGAGCAAGGCATCTTTCTCATGCTATGTATGTCATATTAGCTTGTATCACTTAATAGGTAACACAAACCTATTGTACAAAAGCCTACAGTTTTTTACAGATAACACAATGTGACTGCTAGAGGATCCCAATGAGTACCTTAACAAGACAGAAGTAAAATGTAATCAGATCAAGCAATTTAAATCTAGAACCAGACTTAAAAGTGATATAACTTGGAAGTAACCACCATCCACAATCCCTATGTGAAACAAAAATCTGTAATTCCATCACTGGAAAAGACTCACTATAATGAACATGTGAAATAAAATGTCAACCCATGTTAAAATAACGTACAGGCCACAGAAACTGGAGAATAAGCCCAGCCTTGCTCTCACTGAGATAAGGCCTGCTGAGGCTGGAAGAGGCCAAAACTCCTCCTTTACTATACTCTTCATGAATGGCGTGCTTTTGACACCACCAACTAGGTCATGGCCCCAGTCAAGTCAGTGTTGCCAATGCAAATGGGAAAAAGACTGAGTTAAAGCCTAGAAATGTAGTAAAGAGCAGCTTCTCCGCCTTGTTAGGTATTCATTGCCAATCACAGCACAGAAACATCACCACCTGTATGTCTGCAGGTTTTTTCATTTTATACATGTATATGAAATTTCTTCAAAATACAAGATGTATAGCTCGTAAGTGTATTTTGAAAAAAATTCATTTAAATACATACACCTATACATATAAAGAAGTAGGTAACTAAACATAACTGCATATATATATATACACACACTGCATGCATGAATATTTACTAAATTTTATATGTGTTTGTGTATATACAAGTACATGCATGTGTGTATATACATACACACATGTGTACACTTTGCTTCTAATTAGCAGTAGAAAAAACAGGGAGCTAGGGTCACCTTCATGTATATACAAATTTCAATTTCACACATCAGTCTACATGTTTCTCTCTTTAGGAACTTGGAAATCAACAGCTAGTTTCTCGAAAGTCAGAAATCAGACTTCAAAAGGTAATAAAATAATGGACCCACCAACCAGTTCCAAAGCTGAATAGGTGGTTAACTTCAAAAGATTCAGCTACCCCGGACCATCTCTAAACCAGTCAATGAAAATGAATGTACTCAACATAAGCTTTATACGAGAAACTTTCTAATCCTCTGTAACCACTCTGCTGCAATTATTTGTCACTTACTGTATTGCATGTCCCGGAGACAGATTTTTCACCTGACAGAGCTTTTTCTGCACTACCCAAAGGTACCACGCTTGGCTCAGCCATGCCCCCCTTCCCTGCCTCCAGCCTAGAAAACACACTTTTCTAGGCCTGAACCAGTTCCCGAAACATTGACAAGTCAGCACCTTCACACGCTCAGTGAGGTCACACAGAACCAACAATTTCCTCGTTCCTTTCCTGTGCCTTTGAAAGTCTTTCTGTATTGGGAAATGTAACACACGACACAAGCCACGACATCATCACAGCATTACCTTGAGATTGTAACAGCTTATTCACATACTAATCTACTTGGCTTAACTATGACTAAAAGTACGACAAAAATTCTTGCCTAGCAAAAGGACATAGATTTCCCTCAGTTCTTTGTGATCACAGATGGAAAAATTACTGTGATAGAAAGAAATCTTGACACGAGGACACACAGGGAACGCACTGCAGTATTGCAGTGCTGGACTAAAAAGGCAAGAAACAACTTAGAGCATAAAATACAGCATTGCACACAAGAAGTATGAGCTGAGAGAGAGACAGCAGAAGGATTGCAAAATAAAACAAGAAGAATTTCACTGTAAAAGAAAAGAGCAAAAACGCTGAGCGTGGAAACACATTTGCTTCCTTGTCCAGGGTAAACAAACAACTTCCCCAGTGAAATGCCACAATGCATTTACGCTATATGTTGGTTTTACCCACTCTGCTGCTACGGTGACCGTCCACCTAGAAACCCCTGCATTGCTGTACCTCTGCGGAAAAGCTCTAACACCATTACTGCAGCTCACTGCCTTGCCAACAGCAACAGAGCACGGCCCTCACGAAGGATTTGCAGAGCAGCTGTGATGCTGATGAAGAACCAGTTTCATCCTGGAAGATGTAGCAGTATCGGATAAACACCGGATCTACTCCCAGGGGAGACCGAAAAATGAAAGCTGAAGGAAGACAGAAAAATAGAACTGAGCTCCTCCTTCCCTCTGCTTTCACTCCATCTCCCCACCCCACATCAACGATCTTTACCACATCAAATGCCCATCTCCCTTACCCTCCTCTCACTTTTTCATCCCACCAAGTGTCTACCCATACCTCAGGGCAAGCAAATTCAAACTGCATCCCTTGTGAACACCACAGGGAGAGACAAAGGAACAATAAATAAATCAATAAATAAAGAGAGAGCCTTGCCACAATGTGATCTGAAAGCTGGAAAAACAGACTAAAGGACAAATGTCCACAGGAGGAATTCAGTTCAGCAAACAGAATCAAAGTAAATAAGATAAAACATGCAACTTACAAGACAATGCAAGATTGAAGCACAAAATTAAAACAGTGCAGAAGGATGACCAGTACAATGCAAAGAAAAAACATGCTGCAAAAAGCTCTATAAAAGCAGTTCCCACCAGGGCAAGTCCTAAGGTAGTCCTGGCTTTGAACTTCCATTTTCAGCACCACCACTTCTCACTGCACTTCCTACTCAAGACACTTTTCTGTTCTTACTTCAAAACTCTGGAGCGAGGAGAAGTTTCTCGTAGAAATCTGATCACTATAAACTACGTATTTTATCTAATACACATTTCTGAATGCAGAGTAACATAAATCCTGTCCAGGACTGCTCTACAACTCCCAAGACGAGGCTTTGTCCACTCTTTTGCTTAGCAATGGTGCGTCCTTCAACATGAGATCTAAACAAGCTTGCCCAGTTGTCTGGCAGCGCATCTAGTTTCACTGTTATAAAATAACTCTGTGCTTCTCCAAATACGTTTTTGTAGCTCTCATTAATAGTACTCAAGCTATGACTGGCTTAGTCCACTCTATAGCTAAATAAAACACCTCCGCTTACATTTTGAAATAACCTACTCCACACACGTATTCAGTGGTGCAGGACAACAGCAACATTACTCCAGCTCCGAGTGAGCTCCCTCCTAAGACGGGGAAGAACGCACAAATACATCCACTCCTTCCTCCATCAAAACCGCACACTTTCTCTGCTTTCTCTGGCACAGCAGTCCTGCATTTCAAATGCAATTCTGAAATGACTTCAAATGACCTTTTTCGGTTCCTCAGCCAACAACAACGCAGCACAAGAGGGAAGCAGCAGGCTGATTCTCTCCTAGGGTGACCAGATGTTGCACTACTGGCAGAAATGTCATCTTTTTCCAAAAAGTCGGCGTACATTACCTCTGCATGCCCCAAGCAAGCACCGCTGCTGGTGGGGCAAACACCCCAGAGGGATATCTGACACACCATGCTTTTAGTAGCCATCAGCCAAGGTGACCAGGTCCAGACACAGGAGCTTGCGGCAGGCCATGATCAGAGAATTTGTTTCAGTTCAATACAGAAAGAGAAGGAAGGGAAAAATACTGAATTATCCAATGCTGGCTTCTGTTTTTTTTCCAGTAAATCCAGGGGAGCTCACACCCAGTGGTTTGGTTCACCCTACGATGGAGTCAGGTCCTGGAGGTCAGATCAAGTCATTTCAGCACAGGACGTTCAGTATCTCTAATTCCCCTGGCAGCCACTGCTGGCAGAAATACCATCATTATGGCCAAAGCCATGCAGCTCACACAGAGGACAACGTGGGAGGTTGCCCCCACACTTGCTGTTAATCCGCCGGGGAGGCAAACGCACCAGGGCCAGGCCATTTTGAGCCACGCCGTGGTGAGTATGGCAGCAGGTCTCCTCAGGTCTTCATCCCTGCAGCTGGAGGCAAGGCACTGCCACAGGCTGACAGGGACCTCAACCTCCAGAGAGACTGGGCTGGGGCCCTGCGAGGAGGAGGAGGAGGAGGAGGAGGAGAAGAAAGGCCTCTTTGGGGGTGACGGCACC
>NW_009609936.1:295969-296174 GCF_000690535.1 Cariama cristata
CTTCCACGAAGACCGAAGAGTCCCCGAGGGAGGGTCCAGCCCCCCCAGGGCTCAGCCGGGGGTCGCCCCGCCAAGCAGGGGAGACCGGTGTACTGGCAGGTCGGCATGGCAGAGGCGAGGGGTCCGGCACGGACAAAACACACAGGCGCAGAGAGCCAGACGCTGTTGGAGTATTTTATTTCAAAGCTGCGGGTTGTTGGGTGGT
>NW_009609937.1:0-261 GCF_000690535.1 Cariama cristata
TTGACTGGTGGTGCCATTCTCTACCTGCCTTGAGGGAAATGTATCAGCCAAATGCACCTTGGGAGGCAGAGGATCCTCTCCCCTCTCCACATTGTGCAGGAGGAGATCTAGGAGATGGGGAGGAATGGAGGCAGGTCCCTGCTTGGGGTGGCAGGTGAATTCAATCCCGTCCTCCCTCCCCTCCCCATGTCCCCTTACAGAATAGGTATGAGGCTCTGGAAACTGAGAGCCAGGAAAACAAGGATCTGGATAAAGGACACT
>NW_009609937.1:840-7231 GCF_000690535.1 Cariama cristata
CTCACTAGAGATTAACCTAGGGGTGGCATGCCTGGCTAAGGGGCAAAACCGTTATCCAAGCTGAAGTGCGTCTACACTAATGCATGCAGTATGGGCAACAAACAGGAGGAGCTGGAAGCCATTGCACAACAAGACTGTTGTGATGTAGTTGCCATTACGGAAACGTGGTGGGACGACTCTCATGACTGAAGTGCTGCAATGGATGGCTATAAGTTCTTTAGAAGAGACAGGCAAAGCAGGATAGGTGGTGGGGTAGCCCTGTATGTGAGGGAATGTCTTGACTGTACTGGAATTGATGATGATGAAGATGACAAGGCTGAGTGCTTATGGGTAAAGATCAGTGGGAAGGTCAGCAGGGCAGACATTACAGTGGGAGTCTGTTCTAGACCACCCAACCAGGATGAACGGGCAGATGAGGCATTCTACAAGAGGCTGTCAGAAGTCTCACGGTCACCGGTACTTGTGGGCGACTTGAACTTCCCAGATATCTGCTGGCAATACAACGTAGCAGAGAGGAAGCAGTCTAGGAGGTTCCTAGAGTGTGTGGAAGATAACCTCCTAACACAACTGGTAAATGTACCAACTAGACGAGGTGCCCTCCTAGACCTGTTTTTTGTGGACAGAGAAGGACTAGTGGGTGATGTGCTGCTCTGTGGCCATCTTGAGCATAATGACCATGAGTTTTCAATACTGGGTGAAGTAAGGAGGGCCACCAGCAGAACTTGGGCTTCTGGCAGGCAGACTTCAGCCTGTTTAGGAGACTGATTGACAGGGTCCCTTGGGAGACAGTGCTGAAAGACAAAGGAGTCCAGGAAGGCTGGATGTGCTTTAAAAAGGAATTGCTTAATATTCAGGAGCAGGCCATCCCCGTGTGTAGAAAGACAAGTTGTCAGGGAAAAAGACTGGCCTGGTTAAACAAAGAACTTAGGCTGGAGCTTAGGGATAAAAAGAGAACATATCATCTCTGGAAGGGAGGTCAGGTAACTTGAGAGGAATACATGGATGTTGTGAGATGATGTACGGAGAAGATTAGAAGGGTCAAGGCTCAACTAGAACTTGATTTGGCCACTGCAATTAAAGATAATTTTAAAAGTTTCTATAAATACATTGGTAGCAAAAGGAGGGTCAAGGAGAGTCTCGATCATCTGCTGAATGCAGAGGGTAGTGTAGCGATAGGGAATGAGGAAAAAGCAAAAGTGCTCAATGCCTTCTTTGCCTCAGTCTTCAATACCAAGACCGGTTGCCCTCAGGATGCCTAACCCCAGAGCCAGATGTTAAGCATGGGGACTTGAGTGAAGCCAGGTTGTAGCAAAGTGAGGGTTGGCCTCTTCTCCCAGACAACTAATGACAGGACAAGAAGGCACAGTCTGAAACTGCTCCAGGGGAAGTTCAGGCTAGAAATGAGGAGGCATTTCTTCACAGAAAGGGTGGTTAGGCATTGGAATGGGCTGCCCAGGGAGGTGGTGGAGTCACCATCCCTCGAGGGGTTTTTAAGAAAAGACTGGAGGTGGCACTTAGTGCCATGGTCTGGTTGAGATGGGGGTGTTAGGGCAAAGGTTGGACTCCATGATCCCAGAGGTCTCTTCCAGCCAAATCGATTCTGCATGATTCTGTATGTTTTCAGTCAATAGCAAGATAATATAATAGTAGAGCTGAAATAATGCTCATTCTCTTCTATGCATTTTTGTTATGTTACTCTGTCTTAAAATACTCTTGTGTCATTTACGTTCCCTGTTCTTTACTTATTCAGCATCTCAAAAGGGTGAATGTTTGTCAAATCATACTCCTCTACGTCTGTCAAATTTATTTATCCTCATCTTCCGTCTTCAACCAGAAGCTTCTTTTCCCCATCTTGTTATTGTTTTCTTTCTTCTATGAAAGTGAGTCAGGTTTCTCCTGTAACAAAATGTGTCAGCAAATAATTTAAAATGAGAATTTGACATTGTGCCCTTTAGATAAATGCCCTTTCAATGAGTTTATAAATATACCAAGATTTCTAGTTTTTGTGGTGACGTATCATGAGTTGGTACTAAATGAAGACAAACTGGATCCCACTGTTTAGTTCAGTAGGAGTTGACTTAGTGTGTTAACATTATTTATTGTTAGTTAGTGTGTTAGCATCATTTATTTCCTTTAAACGGAGATGGATCTAGCTAGATTAGCAGGTTATACTCAGTTATTTCAAAGTACTTTTTTCCATATGTAAAATTTGTGTGCTGTTATCTCAGCTTTGCAGATCAGATGTGCACATTTTAGTGGAGTCCTGGGCAAACTTGTCCCTATTGCTGTTACGTTCAAGTTGGAAATTAATTTATTGTAAAAGTTACTCTTACCGTAGTGGTTTCTCACTGGGAATCAGATAGACAAAGTGAACTATCTTGCAAGTCCTGCTTGCTTCTGTACCAACTGAAGGCTCACTGAGATGAGTCTTTCTGCTCTCTGTTCTGCGTGGCTGGGGCGGAGGGGAGGACATGCAGTAGTGCCAGACTTCAAGGCAGGTCAGATATAGGAAAACGATGGTGGTGTTCAACAACCTGCCCAAGGAACTTTTCCTCTTTCAGTGGACTAGGCTTCCAGTTGTAACCAATTTAGTCCAGCTCAGTGAGAAGATGGTTACTCATAATACTAATACCAAACCTATTTGCCACTTCAATTTCCCATAATCATCAATCTGAAAGTTTAAGTGTCTTTTAAGTAGTCTTTCTCCTGTCATTCTTCACTAGAGGAAATCACACTGCCCCATAACTGAGTTACCAACCAAGAAATTAACATCTGTGAAAATATTCACTGAAAATATTGCAACTTTTTTAACAGCAGGAGCAGAAGTTGGGTTAAGGTGAATGTTTAATAACCACTGTTATTAAAGTCTTGTTTAATAAGCAGTTATTTACTCATTTATACAGACACATGGAGCCTACAATGATGGAGATAGTGGATAGGAAAGAAAAGATAGTGAACTTGGATAGGAAAGAAAAGATCTTCAATAACAACATGAGAAACTGAAAAATGTTGCAAGTGAAATCTTTCGAAACATGCAAGAAGAGATGTTCAAATGAGAAGAGGAAGGAGCATGATGCCTACTGTGCTCCTTCAGATATGCGGATTCATTTACTCCAACACATTTTTGCATTTACTTTTTCCAAGTGGTGCTGTGTTATTCAATTCTGTATGTCAGTAATGTCAGAGAGATGTAGCGGACAGTTCATTAGCCTCATTAGACATGGCAGCTGCAGCCCAGGATAACAGTGAATGAATGACTCACACTGGCCAAACAGAAGACAGACAGCATTGCTTCACTGGCTTCATCACACTTTTCTGTCACTTAGAGGGGGCTAAAATTGATACTTGGTTGGAAATTGCTCTTGTCAGCAAGGACAACTATTTTCCTTTTCCTTATTCACTTCCTAACAAGTGTTCTGCTTTGTAACGGGCTAAAATTGGAGGGTGGCAGAAAGCCATGGACCACGTTCCAGGTGCCTGCTACCGACAGCTACACAGGCCTCATAATAGAATTCCTCTTAGAATGCAAATCAATTTATAAACTAACAGCTTCTCTCTGTAAATTCCCCATTGGCTCTGTAATTATCTTTGCTACTTAATTATTGATTATTAGTGTGCCAAATCCTGGCTTAATTTGGGTGAGGAGTATAGCCACTGGCAAGATAAGGATATAATTTGGAGATACAAATGAACATTCCATTTTAAAAAGCAATGTTTGCTTAAATGGACCAAAAAGGGATATTTATATTGTCTCTTTCTTCAGTTGTATATTTTGTAGTAGCTGCTGACAGGCATGCATTGGCTTGCAACAACCAGATGAGAGAAATACAGGCTGTGGAAGGTATGGTTCAATTTGTATGCAGCTTTGTATTACTTCTATGAGATTGAGATTACTTTTTACTCAAACTTCCTGCTTGACATTCATAAAAGTCTTTTAAATGGAGCTTCCAAGATTCCTCCTAAATTTAAGTAACCATAATTGTCTCAGCCTGTATCTGAGAAACTATAGTACAGGTTGGCAGAGTGATTTGTCCAACATTATGTGATAAATCAGCAGAAGACACACAAGCAAAATCCATTTTTCTTTTATTACCAACCCTGTATTTTATTACTAACCCTGTGGTGTGTTTGTTTCTAGAAAGTACTTGCAGCATCCTTGGTCTGTGGCACGGATGCCTATTTCTATTTGGCAAAAACTGCCCACTACGTGACCAAGTATGTAAACCCAGCTCATGGGCTCTGTCTCTGTCCCTGACCCCAATAATACGAGTATCTATGCCAAAACACTTCCCTAAGCTCTTTTGCTGAATTGAGGGCTGGTTCTGGGGAATTTGGTCTGTCTGATGAAGGGGGATGGTCCTCTAGATTGATGTCAGAATGAGTAGTCATGGGGGGCCTTTTTTTTTTTTGCAGCACAGTGAAGCCTAAGCACAAGACATGATGACCAGGGGCTTGATGTTAACTGCTGTGCGAAATATTAAGCAGAAGATACTACACAGCTTTTGGAAGTGTTAGGGTGTGCTTGGAACAGCTCTGGAACTCGGGTTTTGTCCCTGGTTGAGAGATACATGGCCTCCCATACCTTAAACTGGAATCAGCCTGCCTTCCAGTTTTTAGGAAGCCTATGCCTGTTATGTCCCTGTCAGCTCTTACTATCGCTGCTCTGCAACCTGGCAGAAAAAGGGATTACTTTCATTTTGGTGCAGGGTAAATGCATGCTTTATATTTGGCATGACTGAATCTGATCTTGATATAGAATCTTTTGAGTTTTAATTCTTTGCTTGCAAGTGTATTTAGCGTAAGTTTAAATGAAAAGAGATCATTGACACTGATATTTGAGAGCACAACCCAGAAGCACCTGGGAGACAACTGACAAGGAATGAAGGAGGAAGAGCACACAACTGAAAATGCCATCTACCAAACTAAGAGCACTAGATGCACCTCTGGATCTCCTGTCTTACAAAGCACAACAGCAAAGTTAGGAAAGGAACAGAGAGGGCCTACAGAAATGGTCAGGAGGAGCAACAGAATTGGGGACACTTCAGTTTGGAAGGTAAATGGGAAGTGATATTCCAGTATTTCTCAAACCATGAATCATTCTGAGACATCGAAGAAGGTTTGTTCTCTTTCCCACCCTCTTTCCCCCCCTCCCCCCAAACAAGAGGCAGTGATTATCCACATTCATTATCTGACTGTATTTTTAAAACACAAAAAAAATCACACAATTCAGGATCACATCATGATATCCTTTTGGTTTCCACAGCATAACATAGGCATCAGAAGGATAAATAGTCTGGGAAGGGCAAGGGCTGGGAAAATTTTATTTTTACGTTGATAAACTTTAAAGAGGCTACAGTAGAACAGTTAAATGTACCCTCAGTTGCATGTACTTAAAAAGATGTTTGATCTGTTCATTGATTTGGGGCTAAACTTCTCTAAAGCATGGATTTCTTCCCAGTCAAATTAGCTATTTTGCTTTTTCCTTTATGATGACTATTTCACTCAGAGCTTTTGGTGGTTTTGCAATAACGCTTAAAAGTGAGCAAAAAGAAACTCAATGCATGCTGACATAAAGAGAAAAGCAGGATGAGATCTTGTGAAGTAAACCTAAAATTGGCCAGAGTAGTGTTTTGTCTCTGGAAAACGCTAACAAAAGTATTTTTTTTGTTCCAGAAAAGAACAAATAAATAAATTATCCTGAAAACTAATGTTTTTTAAAAAGAGTAGTCTCAGTTTCCATACTTAGAATTTTAATTTTTAACAGAGACAAGGAATTTGAGAAGTTATTTGGAACCAAGGAAATGCTCTCTATTTAAGTCTACTGAAACATGCAAGGCAGGATAAGGAGGCGTTGAACCAGCTGCAAATTATCTTTTCACATGCATTGAAAACATAGCTTTTTTCAAACAAGAATCAGACTTTTTGTGCCTTTCTCACTACAGGAAGTTGTATAATTACTAAGGTGTGTAGCTTTTTTTGTTCTTGCTAATTAGCACCAAGAAAACGCATTATCATAGCAGGGGGTTTTCTATCTTGAAGTATTTTAGAAATGAAAAATTTTTTCATTTAACAGTTCTCATTTAATGATTTAGTGTATATGTGTACGAAATTCAATTGATATGTATTTTCTTGGTGTGGAGAATGACTGTTCAGACTTTGTAGTGTTATTTGTGCTACAGGGTGTCACCATTTAAGGCTGGACCGGCTCTTACAATGGGCGGCAGACACTCTCTGTTAACCCCCTCCCTCCCCCCAGGAGGGGAAAGGACAGAGAAAAGGGAGAAAGACTTATGGATTGGAAAGTAAAACTACTTTAATAATATAATAATAATGGAAAATAGTATAATGTACTAATATTAATGCTAATAATAATGGAAATAAGAGGAAAAGT
>NW_009609938.1:0-42607 GCF_000690535.1 Cariama cristata
AGTTTACCCCTCCACTGCCCTGCCGCCCTCGCCAAGCTCCCCCTCTGTCACTTGGGGCGGGGGGGGAGATAAACAAGCGAAGTGAAAACCCTCTGCTTAGAGAGTGGGTCCGGTCACGAGTGGGGGAATGACGGTGCATCTTACCCCTCGGAGTCGGGTGGGGAGCCAACAGGTTTGCTCAGAATGCAAGCTGGTGTCTTTCCTGCTCCGGGCTGGAACATGCCCCTGGCAGAGGCTGGGAGCAGAGGTGTCCCCTGGCCTTTGTCAGTACGGATACTGCTTCTGCCAGTACACTTACTGCATTACATTTACTGCCTTCAGATTGCCGAGAGATCGGGCGGGTAAGTAGATTAGTCCCGGAGAGAGGTCTTTGTGCTTTTTTTGCTAGGTGGGTTTTGGCACCTGGATGGTACTTTGCTAGTTAAATTTATGGAAGATGACTTTTAAAGGTGTTTGTGTTACATACGGTCTCGGTAATAGCTGAAGGACAGATCTGCGTGGTTGGTTTTGGTCTTTTGTGTGGTTTTTTTGGTGGTGGTTTTTTTTTTTTTTTTTTAATAACTAGACTGAATAAAGTATCGGAGAACACCCACTAGGGAAAAAGCCTATATTGGCCAGAGGATGGTTGGCGACAAATGTGACCTATTTTCAGACTGGGTATTTTTATTGGTAAGGGATGCTAGAACACCTGTGAAGGAGAAAGCTTTACATAGGATATGGGCATATAAAAAGCTTTGGGTTTTTGCTTATGCGTAGATAGTTTCTTACCGATCATTTTGCTCTCAAGAGCTTGTTAAGAGTAGATATGCAAAGAAGTGGTTTCCTCAACGGTACCATTGCAGTTCCTGGAGCAGCTGGAGTGTATTGTATGATTTACAGCCATCTAGCATGAATGAATTGCATGCAAATCTGCTTACGCCTGCCCTCTGTAGTGCAGTCGCTACTTAGTCATATAGGTTGCTTTTTGGAGTTGTTTATTATAGATATATTTAGATCTTCGGGCTCTGGGGAAGGACCGGTTTAATGAATCTCAGCGAAATGAAGTCTATATAAAAGTGTTTACAAGGAAATGTTTATTGTGTTAGAATTAAGCAGTTCTTGCAAAGCATGCACCATTAGGAACTGGTTTAATGAATGGTGGGGGGGTTTTGCTAGCTGTAAGTGTGTCACAGAAAGCGGGAATTTGGCTGGTGGCTATTTTTATACTAGTGCTGATCCTTAGAAAGAAGGAATCTGAAACAAATTTACAAGAACTAACTGTCGTTGCTACATAATGCAATCAAATTTTACTTTGTGGAACATGTTGAAATGTTAACTTAAATAGTCTAGTGTCTGCCCCTTTTACTTCTAGTGCATGAAAACATCCAGATTTGAGGACTTAACAATAAACGCTAAAGAGGAGGAAGTCCAGTCTTGTCTCACGTTTTTCCTGAATATTCTAAATGACCAGAAAAGTGGTAGAATGATTGTGTGATTATTTTTTTTTCAAGTGGTTGGGAAAAGAAGCTAACCGGAATGCTGGAGTAGTGCCTGGTAGGCAAGGTATCATCTGAGACAGCACATTCGTCTGGTTCTCTTAAGAGGATCTTTGTGATCCGCACCCGAGGCTTCTAACAAAAACAGGGGAAAGGGAAGATGACTTCTTAAGTGAACTTAGTGATAAACTGTTGTGTTTGTTTTTTTTTTTTTTTACTTTTTACATAATTGACAAGCAAGAAAGTACAGATTGAGTTTTGGATTCTGAAATTTCTGTCCAGGTTACTGCTGCTCCTTGAATCACCTTGTTACGAGAACTGATATTCCCATGGGGTGTGGGTGGTTGCACTGTAGATACATAGTCTGCTTTCTGATTATTTTAAACAAATAGCATGTTAGGAGTATGCACGTTCAGATGCTACTGCAGATATTCTTGTACTTGCAGTAGTCATCTTCTGTGTGCGCTGTTCTGACCAGCCTAGTCTCTTCTAAGGCTCTAACTCCTTGCCTTCGATACCGTACTTGAGTAATTCATTTGCAGTCTATGCCTTCAGTACATCATTGCCCTTTTTATCCCGGTAGCAACTGTAATGCCAAACTAGCGCCTTTGTCTTGCTTTGTTGCTTGCCTTGCTTTCAAGGGCACAGTATCCTGGTGCAGCTATTTTTTTCCCTCAGAGTGCATGTGTCGTGGAAAAGTGCGCTGCTTTTCTTGGATTTCAAAATTCCACTGAAATGTAAAACTTCTTGATAAACTTCTGTCCGTTCCTACTTAATAGTGCTTTCTAATTATGTCTTAAAATAAGGAACCCATGAAACGTGGTTCTCATCAGGGACACTGTCTTTTGTCTATAGGGCTGAACTGCAGTTTATGATGAATATACTGATATTAAATTGCATAAGCTCTTAACTTTAGTAACCTGTGAGGTTCTGTGCGTCTTTCTTGTCACATTACTTTCAAGCACTTAACTGGAACGCTACAGCTTCTGTCGTAATGTGAAGTAGCTGTTGTTTTAATGCACATAACAGTATTATGTAAGAGCTTAAGAGGATTTGTAAAACTGTATATTCACTTACAATTCAAGGATAACTTACCCTGGCAGAGTTGCACGCATAAGTTGATTAAGTCACCAGTGTTAAGAACTTAATGAGGAAAAAGCGCTGTGTAGTTTTTACACTTGTGAAATACAAACCGGAGCGTGTTAGCCTTCTGAAAAGCCGAATCTCTCAGTTGTACAGTGATCTTCTACAATGGTGCTGGGGCATGGAATTTGACAGGCTGGTTTTTACTCTTTTTTTCCATATATCATTGTGTATTTTCTACAGCAGGCTCCTATCTAGTTACTGGCTGGACTTAAGCCAACTTTAACTTAAGACATAAGATGATAGGCTGGACTTTTGTAATTTTAGTTCATGTTGAAGCACGGTGAATTTCAGGTGTCTGCCAGTTCCTAGCTCATTTAGGATGCTATAAATGAGGATAAAGTGTTGAAAATGAGTAACTGTAGGTTGGGGTAGGTGCTATTTCTTAAGGTTTAAGTAGTTTGTATCCTAGATGGAAAATGTCAGTAACTCAGAGGCAACTTGACGTAGAACTAAAGTACTGAATTATCAGAGAGATTGCTAAACAAATGAAGCTATCTGAAATTCGAGCTCAGAGATCATTCTTAAGAAATTTAATAGAAATTCTTATTGCTTTTAATAGGTGCTAACAATATATTTGCACCTGAATACTCGTATTTGAGCTAGTGTTTGATGCTTTCACCGCTCGATACAGAATAAAAATCATGTTTGTGATTCTGAATTTACACAACAAAGACGATGTTAGGTCTTACAACAGTGGTAACTTATTAAAATATTAAGCCACACTGCAGTATTCATTGATTAATGGTGGAATGTTTAGAGCTCCTGTTAGTGGTCTTTGCTACACTGTCTGGCGTGAGAAAATTTTGTGGTAATGTTAATAAACAGACATTTGAAAAAGGTGAAACGATTCTGAGAATTCATGAACATGGAGTAGATGAGGCCATTCCTCTGAAAGAGTCCAGATTGGTGGAATAGAAATACGAGTTGTCTGTTTTCTGCAAAGTTCCTGTAAAGTAGGTTTTCTGGAAGTTAAGATGTAGTTTCCTGTCTAAAAGATAGTGGTACCACCAGGAATCACAGTAATATGACTTCTGCCCGATACACAAAGTATTCCTTCATCAGTTTCATGTTCCTAGTTATTTTGGGGAGATGGGGAGGGAAAGAAGAAAAAGGAAAATGTGATGAGATTTAGAATTGTTAAAGCCTTTGAGAAACTGCTTGGATACTGCTTACCAAGCTTGGAAAAGTAGAATTTTTGGGCTAGGGAGTCCAACTACCCTGAGTTATCTTGTATAAGATGGTTGACTGAAAAGCTTGTTGGTTTCTGTGATCTTCAGGCTTCTTTGATACCAGATCTTGATTGGTTCAGTTTATGAACGTCTGTAACTAAGATACCCATGTTAATCTCCTGTAGCCGAGGAGAAATTTTTCTTTGAGTGGGAACTGCAAAACACGATCATTTCAATTGAAACTAATTTCTTTATATATTGTGACATCACTGGGTCTGAACAAAGGTTTATAACCAGTTTACAAATACAAAAAGAAAGTACTAGCAGGTATCGCAAAATTTGGAGCAAGTCCTTTTTAAAAGATTTTATCACATACTACTTTGCAGACAATAATTTAGGGGATGTGGCCATTTGGGAAGATCTGGTATTGTTCTCTTCCTCTGCAATAATACTTGAAGAATTAAGTGGCGTATTGCTGAAGCGTCTGATATGTGAACAGGGTGGTGGTGTCTGCTCTTATTACCTTTTATATTTGTTTAGCTACATACTGGACTTTGTTTTCCTCTTGTGTCTCAGAAACAACATGAAATTAATTGCTTTTGGAGCTGTGGCTGATGTGAGGACTTTAAATGATGTGAAGCTATTGCCAAGTTCTCAAATCCATAGGGCAGATTGGGTTTGTCTTGTGCAATGCCTCCTCTTGGAAATGGAAAGTGCCTTGTGAACAACAGCGATTATCAACATGGCTATGGAAGTATCTTGGGCTTTTAGCCCATTTCACAACTAGAGGCAGTTGGAACCAATGCCAGCGACTACTAATGATGGGGTTGTCACTAGATCGGGGTTTGATCACTCTTAGCACATCTGTCCTCTTAATAGCTTTGGCGTCTAGTCTGTAATCGTAATCTTGCTATTACTACTACTACCTTACTACTGCTTTGCAATATACACCTACTTCAGTGTTGTCTGTATTTTTTTTTTTCCCTCATTGGTCTACTTGTTGTGAAAGAAAAAGGAAGTACACGTTCTTGACTTTTAAAGTGGGGGAACCTTGAAAGACCATTGGCTTTTTCCAGTTATCCGTATTGAAAATGATTCTCACAAAGATATCAACTGTCTAGCAGGGTTTCTACAACACGGTTCCCAGATTTTACTTTGCTCTTTACTAATGTTCTGCAAACCACTGGCAACAGCTTTGCAAACCTGTGCGAAAGAGGAAAGCATAAATGTTCCATGCTTGATGTACTGTGACTTAAAGAAAATAGGATGGCGGGCAGCAATCTGTAAGTCTAAAAGTTTGGGAATTTTTTCTCTAAGGAATAAGTGTATTCTTTGATGATATCCTGAATTGTGCATCATATCTTTTTTCTCATACATCCAAGCTGCCTCAAAGTCTTGCTCTTGGATCTCTGGACATGCAGGCTCTCATAATTTTCTGTTGCAAAATAATGTTAGTAACTCAAACCTGTAATGCTACCCCTCCCTCCCTCAACCTTTTATTTATAGGTCCAAGAGCAATGTTTTATGAAGTTTATTGGCCTGCCAAATATTTCTGCTGCTGGCTGTTCACGGAATAATGGATCTTAGAGTTGAAGCATTCTTGTTAGCATTTTGGTTTTATTTCTGGATTCTAAGAGGAGTTAAGGCTAGGCATCAGTAGCTCTGATGCCTGCAATGCATTCTGAAATAGTGGAACACTAACGTTTCACTACAGGCTTCCCAAATGTTTAATGGCAAAACTTCATCAGCAATTGGCAGCTCTCGTGTCTTTTCAGAGCAAAGTTCTGGAGACTATTTAAAACTAAGGAATACAATTAAATTATGCAGATTAATTCTTTTTATGTTTGGAACATAGAACTACTTGAACTCTTATCTTCATCATTTTAGGTGTAGCCATGCTGAATGGTGGAGAGATTTGCCAATACATCTTGATGTTTTAGTAACGCAGCGTGAGATGGATGCTGACACTGTGGGAGATGGCAATGAGGCCTAATATGAAAAGGAAAGAAGCGCGTGTACACCTTGAAAAATCTACTGTAGTGTTTTATCGTGGAACTTGCTGGGAGCAGGAGCATTTATGGGGTTTGTCATCAGTGAAGGGGAAGATGTGCATGTATGCTGTGGTGCGGTCACGCAAAGAGGAAAATAGAGCATTATTGTGTATATAAGGGCTGACTTGTAACGCCGCCGCTGCCCCCGCTTCCAAGAATAATGCATCTGCAAAGTGTTTGGCTGTAGGGTAGGTATAGATTGCCCTGGTTTCTTTGGGTACCTTGAATGGTAGTGGTGAAGGCTTAGGTCACAGGGAGCTGGGGGAGGAAGGGCTTTGCTGGACCGTGACCCCTCTGTGTAGAAACAAAAGGAGAATACACATTCTCGGGATCATAAGTCCCATACTGTGTCTTGAATATTCAAGGAATATTGGGTAGTATGAGGCTTGAAAAGTTTCAAATGCTCTGGAGGAATTGTCATGACTAGTTTTCAGACCATGTGATATGCATTAAGTGTATATGGTCTTCACACTTCACTCTTGCAACACTCCGTACCTGTTTCTAGCTTGTTGGCTCTCCCTTATATAAAAGGGAAGGTGACTGAAAGCCCTCTCGGGGAAAGTACGTTGACACGCTGGTGAAGGTGTAACCTCATCACAAGTAAGTAGTAGCCCATATAGTAACAAAGATAGGCTGTTTTTAAAGGCTCATGGATTAGGCTATGAATGTATCTTACAGTAGGATAGCAGATAAAAATGGATAGGTAGTATTGGGAAAAAAGTGAAAATTTGTACTTGCGTAGTTTGTATACCGGGTTGATATTTCCTTCAGTTTGCTCTCAGATTCTAATGATTTGTACAAATTGCTTTCAGAGTAAAAAAAAGTTGCTTCTGGATCTCTGAGATCTGTTTATGTCAGCTTTTCGTTTACTGTTTCTGGAAAGAATAGCAACATAAGTCTTACTCTCAACATACAATTATGTAGTAAATAAATAATTGGTAGAGATGCTGTTATTCATCTGAGACAAAAGAGAGCAAAAGGAGAAACAGGGTGAAATGTATTTAATCTGTCTTGTGGATGTGTATAGTATGTACATCCACTGAACTAGTCATCTTAAACTCCTGTTACAGAAAATGAAAATGTGTGCTTTTAAGAAATGATTCATTTGATCTATTTAGCTCTCTGCTTTAGGGTGCAATTTGTTTTATCATAGACTCTTATCTGTGTTGACTGAATCTCCATGTATCGTGAAGGGAGACAGGAATGGTTAGCTGTCTGTGGGGGGACGAGTCCCAGTGAGGATTACTTCAGCCTTTATGTCTGTTAGCCTGATAACGCAGGGAAGTTTTTGCATTGATAGTATTATAACATTTCGTTGAAATGGGACCTTGAATCTTCATTTTCTAAAGTAAGAAGCTAATACACACATTAAGGTAAGATGAAGTAGACTGGTCTTGCATGTAATCTACAATATAATGAAGCTTTTTGGGCAGGATGAATTGCTTAGAGAAACTAGTGTCTCTGAAACATGCTGTTTTTCTAAACAGATCTATTAGAGATCTATTCATCCATCTTTTAGAGATGGTTGAATCACGGTACTGTTCTTAAGCCTCTTAATAGGATGCATGTGATTGTACAAAACAGCTTCTGCAGCTCTCCATTACAGAGGCTGTTCGCAGTATTTTGTGGGATAGGATGTATGAGCTTCTGTGGAAGGAAGGATCTGTTCTGAATCTATTTGCTGGTAAATGTCTACATTGCATAAAATGAGTATTGGGGGCGTAGCTGAATTCTGGTGTAGTTAGGGAAAACTGCGTTTTTAAAACCATAATTAGCCACATAGATTAAATGCTGCTAATGGTTAGTAAGCTCACCAACTAGAAAACCCAAACTTTCTAATGCTGAAAAAAGAACTTATAAAGGACTTGAGATAATGTGAATTAAAAGAAAGACAGGTAGATATTTTCTGTGATAT
Source organism: Cariama cristata (assembly GCF_000690535.1). NCBI lineage: Eukaryota > Metazoa > Chordata > Aves > Cariamiformes > Cariamidae > Cariama > Cariama cristata. The sequence continues at coordinate 7,757 of NW_009609938.1, forward strand.
AAGTGGCTCTTAAATGTCTTTCCTCGGGCTGTAGTTTGACTTGCTAGCAAAGTATGGCTAGTTGAAATTTTGATTGTCCTGTGCTGCAGTTGGCAGCTCCTTCATTTGGTAAGAATGTTCAAGAGGTCGCATTGTAAACTGGATGACTGAAATGATCTGTCGTTAAAACTAACTTCGTTTTGGAGTGTGATGGTAGTAGATGTGTTTAATCTGGAAGTTTTGGGTGGTTCGATTTTTAGCCCCAAAAGTTTTACTGGTGTAACTAAGGAGACAACTAAGGGTACCTTGTGAAACTGCACTCTTAGCTGATTCTTAAGCGCTTTCAAAATCGTGCTTTTCTTACTCTAGAGAGAAACTGAGTAAAAGAAACTACTGCTCTGAAAAGTATCGGTATAGCAACTGTGATCCTTTAGGTAGTATATTCAAATTGTAATAAAGGTTTGTATCTGTATGAATGACGACACTTCAGCATCCATTTCCTACTACTGAACAATTCCTAATTTTGATATGTTCACTTCAAACCAGGTGTGCATCTAAGATTCTTGTGTTTGGCTGTGGGAGATTCTTCTCTGAAGATTTATTTTAAAACCGCAGAATTAAAAGTTAGTTGGTCTGTTATTGTGGAGACTTTATGTTAAACTGTTAATGAATCTGCATTAATTTCATTTCAGCGAATGGGGCTGCAACACTAGTAAGTGTAGTTTATCTTCCAATTCTGTAAGCTTTTATCCTATTGATTATTGTCTGATGTGTTTCTCCATGACTTAAGCATAACTGATTTTTGCTGGAATTTTGTTGTCAGGTTGATGTTTATGTGTATTCTATCATTTAGAGATAAATCACTTGCTGAGTTTGTACAAAGATGGTTGAGAATGTGCCAAGTGAACAAAATAATTAGTATAAATCTTTCTTTACTGCTGAGTGTTGTAGTTGCTTAAATTCAGACAAGTTACGTTCTGTTGCATCTGGCTGGGTTTGCGCTCTCTCTTTTGCTCTGCCAGGGAATGGAACCTTCTTGAATTTAAGAAAGAAAAGCGAAGTCAAAATTGGCTCGGGCTTTTTTACCTCCATCTTCTTTACCTCTTCCAGCAACAAAGCTTTGGTTTTGCCTAAGAAAACTCTGTCTTGTCTGCAGGTGTTGTTTTTGAATCCAAGACTTAACAGAAAATTTCTCTTAAAGCCACGTCTCCTCCTCGGAGAGTAAAGGTGTTTCATGATCTGGGCCAGTTTTGTAGGATGTGATGAATTTGTGAGAATAGAGATGTAAATCTTGAGGTTTGACTTTACAGACCATTTCTTTCTTGAATGTTAAAACTTGAGCACTGGAGATTGTGTTGTTGGTAACTTCAGTTGCATGGGGAATGGCTGTCTGTTTTTTGACACAACTTTTAAGGTGGTGGGTTTTTTTTGTTTAGTTTCGTTTAATTTTAGAGGTTTAATTTTAAAAACATTTTTGATTTAAGGATTCTAAAGCTCTTAAGTAGTTTAGCATAAGGTATTGACTATAGGATGCATTATGGGTAAAACAGATTCGTGTTTTTTTGTGCATTATGGGTAAAACTAGGTGATGTCCTAGTGGCAGATAAAAAAAGATGTCTTTGTAAGTGTGTGCTTTTTTTTTCTATTTTTATTTTATTTCTTTAATCTAGAAGCAGTGATGAGTCTGATTAGGGTGCTGTGGAGATAGTGGTTCTATGAAGCGTGTTTGTGTGGGGTGGGTTGTTTTTGGTTTTTAAATGCTCGCGATCCTTTTAGGATTGAGACTCTGGAGTCGCACGACCATATGGGGCACAGCTGATTAATATCTCCCATATTGCTTTATACAGGTTAAGGTTAGGTGGTTTGTGTGTGTACGTGGACTATTTTTCATTAGCCTGCGTTTTGGAGGTTAGATCGGTGTGATGGAACATTATACAACTATAATAGAGCATTACATGAAAACATTATGTCAGTGCTCAGTAGTAGTGAAAAAAACCCAAGTTGGCCTAAAAGTAGTATAGAACAAACCAGAAAATGTGTAGAGAAAGGTGAGAAGAGTGCTAAAGCCTGTGGAATAACCTGTGTAAAAGGAGTGACAGACTAGGACTTGAACAAGATTGAACTGAAGCTGGGGAGTTGCTTGAGGCAAGGTAAATAGAATATGATAGCTCTTGTTTTGGAACAGACGGTGAATGAGAAGATGCACAAATTGTCAGGAGATTAAAAACAGACCAGAGGAAGTGGTTCTTCTCACAGCACGTAGTTAAGCTATTAAACTCCTTGTTGCAGGATGTTCTTGATACTAAAAATTCACACGCTTTAATAAAGCACCTGCCCAGTTTCACAGGGAGGGGTGGGGTGGAACCCATCAAGTGTTATTAAACACAAAGCCACTGCTCTCTGATGTAAAGAAGGTTTTTGAATCTCTTAAAGATAAGGAGAGTTTCATTATTTATGATTATGTTGGCTTTTGTACTATGTTCTTCTCTATGCATCCTCTAATGGTTACTTACCAGGTAGGAGAGTGTTTGACATGGGCGTTTGGTTTAACGAAGCATGCTCTAATCTAGTTTTGTACTTTCTGGAATAAGGATGGGATGGTATGACATGGTTAATTGGGAGCGGTAGGGTAAACTTGGTAAGGTGAGCGGTATGGGATGTGTTGGGAAGCAGATATGCTAACCCCGATTTTGATACTATGGCATCTGCTAGTGGTGTGGTTTTTGGAAGAGCATCTGAAGGGTATTGCTTAGTAGTAGAGTGGAAGGGTACAGTAACACAAAATGCAATGGCATTTTTTTAAAGCTTGATTATTATCTTTAAAGAAAAAGAAAAACCCAAACCTCAATGTTTATATGATTGTTACACTTACCCTGTTCCTTGTTTAAGTTATGAGGTTTCAGAAGTTGATTGATGTCATTCAAATTTTACAGGGCTGGAGGTCTCAAACTGAGTTCTCACGGACTTTGTGGAAGTAGACAGCTGGTTAGAGAAGCAGTTACACCATGGCTCCAATGGAGAGAAGCACTAAGGTGAGCTTGTTAAACATCAGAGAATCCTCATAGGACCCCCCAACCTTGTAATTGAATCCATTTGAAACCGGGTTCATTAGTTTCACTGCCTGTGAAATAACTTGTTTAGCAGGGAGTGTTTTTAATCTAATGCTTACATTTTGACTTGAGAATAACTAACGTAAGGGGCTGTCTGTTTGCCAGCTTCCTTTTCAGAGATTTTCTTTTTGAAGTTCAGTTTTGAAACTGTGAAAATGTATTCTAAAGAGCTATATTTTCTGTATTTTATTGAGTTGGCAATAAGCCATCTGATTTTCATATTTCTAGCTACTGTGCACTCAAAGTGGGAGAAATAGTTACCTTTTTGATAGCCACAGATTTTTATTTAAACCTCAATCTAAGTTAAAGATGCCGGAAAAGTTTTTGGGAGATTTTTGTGTGTGGGAAAAAAATGGCAGTGGGACGTAAGACCTTCAAAACCAGGTTTGAATATGAACATTTTACAAGTTGGATCTTGTTTGCTTAAATGCCAAACTTACTAGTAAGCAGGAGTTCAGCGCAAATAAGCTGGACTCTTGAGTTCTCTCCCCTTCCCTCCCAATTTTCTTCCCCTTCTCCTGACTCATTCCCAGGACTGCTGAACATAAGCAGCGTACATGCAAACTTCTTATCACCAGTTTTTATAACTCCAGTCAAAATATTTAATAAGACATTTTATTTAACACCAGGAGTACATCCAACCCAAATGTTGCATTTCAGCCTGTAAAGCTTTGTTCATTTGTTGTAATTACAGTATTGATTAATGCTGAAACTAATTAGAGTAACAAAATTAAGTCTTGTATATCAGTCTGAGCTTTGCTAAACAGGGAGCAGTTAAAAGGGAGAAGGTAAAAGACCAAAGTCATGCCTCATGCTGCAGCATAAAGGAATATACCAAAAATAAGATAAATCAGTCATGTTCTTGTCAATATTCTGCCTGGGTGATTTCTAATGTAGCCGGACAAGTTACAGATTTCAGCTTTGCCAATTCTAGCAGTCCTTATAACACTGTTTTCTTCAAGTGTTGCTTGAAAGGTTTCTAGGTTAAGAACATGAAGGCCACTGAGTTTCAGAGAAATTTTCATTATTGCACTGTTGAAATGCACTTCGAGTGCACTGATGATATGATTTCAGAAATCTGTTGGTTACCACAGCATGGCTTATCAAACCCTTTGCAAAAACCCCCGAAGAATTTCGTAAGTAATCTGTAATAATGTGCCAATGTATCTTTAGGAGAATTACAGGGTAGTAGCTTTGCTTATTTTTATACAAATATATAATATTGTCTCTTTATTTTTAGGTGTGCTTGGCAGTGACAATGGACTATTTATTTGCATCGGATACTCTTATATGAAAAGATCACATTTCCAAAGAGCTGAAATATTATTTCGTCTTCTGAAACAGAATGGCAGGCTTCAAACGAGGATATGATGGAAAAATTGCAGGATTGTATGACTTGGATAAAACTTTGGGCAGAGGCCATTTTGCTGTGGTCAAACTTGCTCGACATGTCTTTACAGGTGAAAAAGTAGCAGTAAAAGTAATTGACAAGACCAAACTGGACACTCTAGCCACCGGACACCTTTTTCAAGAAGTTAGATGCATGAAACTGGTGCAGCATCCCAATATAGTACGGCTATATGAAGTGATTGACACCCAGACTAAGCTTTATCTTATCTTAGAGCTAGGTGATGGAGGAGATATGTTTGATTACATCATGAAACATGAAGAAGGTCTGAATGAGGATCTGGCAAAAAAATATTTTGCTCAAATAGTTCATGCTATATCCTACTGCCATAAACTGCACGTAGTTCATAGAGACTTAAAACCAGAGAATGTGGTCTTCTTTGAAAAACAAGGACTTGTTAAATTGACTGATTTTGGCTTCAGCAACAAATTTCAGCCTGGAAAGAAGCTCACCACAAGCTGTGGATCTCTCGCGTATTCTGCTCCTGAAATTTTACTTGGGGATGAATATGATGCACCAGCAGTGGGTATGTCCTCTTTGAATTTAACCAGTAATCTAAACTTAAGTACCGTGATGTCGTACCGCTCTGTTTTCTGTTTCAAGGTAATGCCATATGTGGAAGCCAGCTAAGTGGAAAGAAATAATATTATAACCTGGATGAGTTAGTGCTGGAGCAGATCTGTTTGAAGGAGATGCTCAAACATTCTCAAAAATGCTTAAAAGTTCTATTTGTATGAAATGATGCAATTGTATACATTGTAATTAATTTTTCTGTTAATAGTAATGTGAATGCAATGTGTATATTTGTATTTGCTTTGTTAGACGACACATCTTTTCAGAGAAGTGCCTGATTTTTAATTTGGTTTTAACATCACCCCCCCCACCCCGCACAAAAAATCCCCAGCCACCCAGTGATTTTCTTTGCTCAGGTTAGCCATATAAGAATGACATTGTGAGCCCAGGCTGCTCACGTGTTCTGCTGCAAGGTGGCAGGAATCCATTTTTAATAAGTACTAACTTGGCTGTGGAAGGAGGAGACCGGGAATTACGGACAGCTTTAACTCCTTCTTCCCCCTCTCTGCCCTTTTCTTGTCTGAGAACTGAAAATAAGGGGTGAGTTCCCAGTTGCTCCCAATTGTGTAAACGGTAACAGAAATAGTAATGTGTAAATTAGTCTGCGTGTTCCTAGCTGGAAAGTGGAGTGTGCTAGACAGACTACTGCAAATAATTCTTTTTCTCTGTGGCTCTACGTACATATAATTCCAAATGATGCTTCAAAAATAGCTTATTGTAGTCAGTATGCCTCTTGTTCTTGTGTGCCCGATAGCCGATACTTTTACTGTCCTAATAACACCCTTTAGGACTCTGGACATGGCTATGTGTCTATTTTGCTATAGTTACAGTAGTGGTTGCAGTGATGGTTTAAATTAAGACTGACTTATCGAATTTTTTGCTAATTTACTTGAGGTAAACAATCAACTAATTTTGTATGCTGACAAGGTGTTCCTGCACACTGTTGAACTAAAATTCTTGCGTTACTTTTAATATAAATATTTTTAGGTAGTAGATCTTGTAGTCTTTGCTTAAACACTTGAATATCACTTCATGGCTTCTAACTTCAAATAGGTCTGGACACTCAAGTGTGCTATAATTAGGAATTTTGGATGTCTGTGCTATTTGTCGTTTTGCAAATCCGTGTTGAGGCTGCAGTGACGCTTGACAAAATGATTTCTGTTTAGAGTCAAATGTTTTAGATGAGCTGGTTCTGGTTTTATTAGCGGCAAACTAGAGATCCTACCTCCTGCCGCCTTCTGTGTTTTTATTTTGAGAATTTCCTGAGGCATGACTGTAACTGATTGCAGTGGCCTCAAACTAGATGGAAAAGGGCATTTGGTAAATATTCAGTACAGTGACTTATGTGAATTTTTTCTGGAAAAATAGAATAGCAGTCAAATTTTGGAAGATGAGCAAAAAAAAATGAAGTTTTGATATTGCTGCCCGACTGAAGATGTGTGGAAGAAAGAAGGATTGGGGTGGGCATTAGGAGCATTATGGCCAGATGGTCCAAATTGAATTATGTAGTTAACAAAGCATATTTTGGACCTCCTAATGATAAATGTAAGAATGGTAGCATCACATAAAATGTTTCTTAGAAGACTTTGTAAGCAATTAGGTAAACTTCGGAATAGTACTAGAAGAAAATGGTGGAATGGATTTCTAGAGGAGGAGGTCTGGCTAGTATAGAGTAGGTTGTGAACAGTAGAAAAACTAGAAAAAATGAATTTCTTCTAGCCGATGTTTAAGGATGCTAGTTAAGCTCTCTTTCTGAGAATATTTAAGTACACATCAGTGGTTAGTTTTTGCTTACTTATTCCCCAGTATACTATCTCAGTTATCGGATATTAGAACTTCTCGTATCCTAGTTGACAGATGGCAGTGCTTGTATTCTGACTTTTTTAGTGGCACAGTTTTCATCGCTTTGTAATGCACTGCAGAATCTCCAAAGTACTGTCAGTACAATAGCTACAGAATAAAAATATCAAAATTTACTACGAGTTGCCAATAAGATAACAACCTTGATGAATCTGGGGTTTCCCTTTCTAACCGTGGGTAAAAAGGTAAGATACACTATGTAAGGTTTCTAAATATGACTTATTTGTGTATTTTTAAATGCAAAGTTTGGGGAGGGGGAGAAAAAAATATTAGGGACTTCTTTAAAGCCCTCCTTCCCCCAAATGGAGTCTTAAATGTAGAGTCTTAAAAGCATATATGTTTAGGAAATTTATCACTAACCATGTAATTATGCAACTGAGAAACCAGCTTGTGTAAACCTTTCCTACCCTTAAACTTTCATGCAAAGATGAGGTCATACTTGTGGACTAGAAATATGTGCAAATTGGGAAGTAGACGTTTTTCAAAAGAAGAGAAATTACATCAGTCACATTTTGATGCTAGTAACATGCAAGGTGTGAATATATAACCTGAAATAGTGGTAAAGTGCTGTGAACTCATTCAGCTGTTGGCTGAAAAGAGCTATTAATATTGCAATAATAATGGCTAACAATGGCAAAGATATTTTTTTTACCAGTTAAGATGAAATGACATTATAGCTGAACCGATCTAAAAGCTAGTTGCTTATGAGAAAGGAGGTCATGCTTTCTCCAGTGCAACTACGTGGTCCTGCCTCTGACCACTTGAAAACCAACTCAATTTACTGAAATGCCAAATTAAAAAGGATTACCCTACTTATACTCTGTGCATGTTAAGGTACGTTTGCTTTCATTATAATATTTTAAAACCCCCACACCTGTTTTCACTTATCCAGAGTTGTTGTTATATTTGCCAATATTATTGTGAGAAAAATTAATCAAGGTATAGGATGGTTTTTTTTTTGCCGAAGGCCTTTGCCATAAGCATGGCTTTTCTGATATCTTTCGAATATTAGAATGAGTACATAAAGGGAAAGACTTCACAATTTTGTGCTACAAAGAGCTGAAATATTCAGGGCAAGTCTTTTATTAAGTTATATGCTTAATAAATATAATGGAAAGGCTTGCTTTACGAAAAGATAACTATTTCAGCTAGTTTAGGGATTAATCTCCGCTTTGTGATGCTACTTAAAAACTTTCAGACTTAAAAAGAGACTAGTTAACTTAGGTGTCTCATTTCCTTTTGTGTTTAAGGCTGTAGTTAAAATGATGCAAGAGGAATATTAAGCAACAATCATATGTTCCCAGGGCTTTTCAAAAAGCTGAGTGAGTTAGATAATGAGAAGTTCTGTTGCTTGTAGTTTCCCATGGTTTTTTTTCCACACTTAATTAAAATTTATTCTAGTCAGAGGAAAGCAAGAGGACTGTTGTTGCACATAAAGTTCATTTCGCAAATCAAATGGACGTATGATTTTAGATTAGACAGAGTTCTGTCTCGAGCAGTGGTGTAATCCAGCAAACTCCAGCAGTATTCAAAAGTGGGTAACTACAGATGAGAAAGAATAAAGCGTGCTTCTGGTAATACTTTTTCTTTTGCTCTACCAGCATCAACAGAGATTGGATCGTTAAATAAATAGAAATCACTTCTTTGCTAGGTGATAAAATTTAATTACAGTTTTTCAGATAGTCAGTTCTTTCAGAGGAGAGCAAGTTCTATTTTAACTGCTTGGCATCTCTACAAAGTATTAAGTGCTGTGTAGGCTACTGTAATTCTGGAAGACGTTGACACTTCTGATAGGTTTTTATTATTGTAGTCGTGTGTTCTGTATGTGAGTTTGTAGGTGCATAGAAACATTTGCAGAGTAAATTCATCCTCCTGGGGATGAGAAATGGGCAAATTCAGATTGTAAGTCTGGGGTTGTCTGTTCAGCGCAGTTGAGCACAGGCCTCTAGAACGGTACTGTAATACACAATTAATGGTGTCGCGACCATCACAATTATTTAGCGTTGCAATCTCTCGTCACAGCAACACCAAGACAATGGTGGCAAGATGTTCTTCATAAAAGACGTGACTAACAAGAATATTATGGTTACTGTAGCTCAGTGCTATTCAACGGGCAGTTTGTGGTCCAAATCCAACTTGCTGCCTTCTTGGAAGTTGCAGAGGCCAACCACTTGGATAACATCCGTTCCTTTAGTAGTTAGATGCTGGCTTTCTTGCACTCAGACCTCGATATCTTCTGCCAATGTGGTAAGATGATAATGAATGTATATATTCATTATCTAGTCATACCTTTTTGGTTATTAAAGGAAACAGGATTTGTCGTACATACCTCTCGCTTTCCTGAGATGGTGATGCTGCTTTTAGACCCGCTTTGTCTCCATTGGACTGATCTCAAATTCTTTTGTTTTCTTTTTGCATCAAGCATTTGCAAGGGCTTCTTACTTACATATGGTGTTGCTGGAGGGTGTTTGGTCTTTCAAAGGTTCAGTCATGTTTACCTGGTGCTTGAGCATAGCTAAGGAGCCCTGATGACCCTGTCTGGCTTGTGTCAATCTAGTTTTGATGTTTCTGCATGTGTATAGCGCTTTATTCACAAACTGAATGACTAACATTAGCATAATGGCCAGTGAGTATGTACAGTAATCTTTTATGCTATAAAAATGCTGAATATACGACTTGACAGATTTGAGTTAAAAAAAAAAAAAGAAGAAAGTGGTAAGATACTTGCAAACCATACACGGTATTGAATCATTTAGCATACCTGACAGCATTTTGGAGTTTCGCTGTGCTCCAAAATAATATCATAGCCAAATTTCACAGAAATGAAAAGCAAGAAGCCCTACAAAAAACCTTTTCACTGGTTGTTTTATTTTGAAAAATCTCCCTTTTTAATGTATTGCAACACTTTAGAAGTTTTATAGTTATAGAATGAGCTTGAAGCTGTAAGGGTGCAGAAAGCTAAAAGTGTAACACGTATCTGCTTCAAGCCTCCGAGGTCTTCCCGGTTCGTTTTGCTTGCATCAGTGCAGAGCTAGCCCTTCTTGTGTGCTGCGCTCTATTGCCTGGCTGACCATTTGATGAACTGATTTTAACAGCTAACTTGCCAGAAAACTGTGAACTTTTCTGCAGGCTTAACTTCTGCCAGATTAGCAGAGCTGTTTGTTCCCTTAGCCTTGAGTGGAAGAGCCCGGTGCCAAGGAGGTGAAGGATGCATTTGGACTAGACTTCTGGGGGAAGGTGGTAGGACCTACCCCTCTGTTGTGTTAGCAAAGTTGGGTTAGATCAACTCAGCGTAGCTCACTTCATCTTCTGTGTAAGAGCAACTCATTTGACTGAAATTCATCGAGGATCCTTGCCGGGGCATTTTTAAGAGAATTGCGTGCTCTACTTTTCAGCTTCGAATGCTTTTTAAAGCAAAACAGAAGGAATCGATGTGAGGACCGCGTGTGTTTCTGTGCTGCGCGTTCCTCCTGTACTTGGGCCTAGCGGTCAGGCTTTCCTCCCTTCTCCCTCCAGTGCAGTCTATCTGACACTGCTGAAAAAACAGAGCCAAATTTGAAAAATTATCAGAAATGAGCTTTTTATACTTTTTAAAAAGGACAGATGTAAGGAGTTGGTTGTAGAATACTTTTAGAAAGTTTCGCTCTTGAGGATATTCATGTTGCGTTAACCAAGAGTTTATTTTTATGTTCTGTGTCAATTTGTATGCAGGTAGTAAAATTTAGTTGTAATGAAAGGAGAGTCCAGTTTTTATGTAGTATGCTATCCTTTGATTCTGCCCCCCCAACCCCCCGTCTAATTACTTTATTGACAAAATGCTTTTAATGCCTCAACTTGAGGGTGTTGTTACAGATATCGGAGCCTTGTATTCAGAGGTGAAGTTATGATGCGACGGGGCTATAATGAAGGGTGGAGTCTGTGATCCTGATGACTTCTCAGTAAATCTGTGCTGGCTAGTATTTATGAGGTATAATTTATGTTCCATTTGGGATTACTTTATGCACAAGTTTTAATGCATTCACCAGTAAACTGCTGGGTAGAAGCAAAGAAGAATTTATCCAAGTGAAAATACAGAGGAGAAGCTGTCAAGATAGTCTTCAGTTACTACCGTTGTCAGCTAAACTGTAACTTCAGTGTAGGGATGTTTCTTAGTCATCTCTCTCCGTTCGTGGAAGAACAGTTTTCATAATATTTCAGACTGCTGTTGTGGAGCAAGCGTTCATTACGATAAATACATCTCCACAGCCGGGAAACTTCATTTCAGGTATCTTGCAAACAAATATTCAGATTACTTATGTTCAGCCTGTGGCTGACTAATTTGGCAACACAGATTTGGTGGGACCTAAATCAATGGTGTACTACTTAGTTATAAACCAGCTGCTCAAGTTTTGCATTCATGTGTAAAGCTGTACTAAGATGTTAATTCTTATAAATAAAGTACAAACTATACATTGTACAGCTAAAATATTTAGGAAAAGATTGTTGATCAGAAAATAGGATTTCTTAGATACCAGGAGCAAATTGTCTTTAATATTTATATACAAAAAAAGACGAAAAACATTGCAGTGAAATATGTACAGAAGCTGTATGTGCTGTATAGGCTTTGATATGTCAATGTTAAATGATGTTGAGAACATGTTTTATGTAGCAAAAAAACTTCCTTCCATGTTTACCTAATTAATATTGTTTTTTATCCTGGGTAAGTATTTTCTGGAGTAGCAGTATTGGAATTCACACAGAAAATGTTGCTTTTGTTTGTGTTTTTAATGTAGATTCAGTGACTTCTGAAATGTGGTTAAGCAGCAGAAACCAAAGGAGAAAGAATGCATTTCTAAATGCAGAATTGATGAATCAGAGTAAAACAGGCTATTTTGGACTAAAGGCAGTGGCATGTGTTCAGTAAGACCTTTCAACGGTGGTGGTTTTTGTTAAAAATATTCTTACTGAAATTTGAGATGTGGTAGTTACTAAAAAATAAAGAACTGTTTGTCTGTGTTTTAGTAGTTTTATGCAACCAGCAAAACCCATACTATTGTCTTCAGGGAAAAATAAGTACAGATTGAATGAAAACAATAATTGCTTCCAAAGATAAGACTAGTTACTGATGATCATGTCTTAGTCAAATAAAATAACATATATAGAACAGACTGTTTCATCAGACAGATAAGCTAATTATGAAAATAATTTGCTAAATGCCATTTGCTATTTATGCTCTTTTTTGGAGGGATGGGGGTAGGAAAAGACTTCTAATTCTCTTGTCTGTTATGTGTTCTAATAGTAATTTTAATTGGATTTGTAGTGCTTTAAAGCAAGGAGAAAGCCCATTTCTGCCTGTTAATTTCGAAAATGTTAGCATTGATGGTGGTTGATCTCTTCCTCAGCCTTCCGCAAGGGAAAAATAAATCCCATTTTACAAAGAGAAAGAAAACAAACCTGAATTAACAGACAGTGGCATCTCTGAAAACTAGAGAGGTCAGTACTCAAGTTTATTCAAAGCTTGTTTCATTGAGAGTTAAAGAATGGAAGAATGGTTCAGTCACCTAAAAACTGGGTATCTATGAAAAAGTAATCTTTGTTCTTTACCTATACTCTTCAGATTTTACGACTGGTCCAGTTTGAGCATCTTCCAGATTTACCAGCAGTCTGCGCACATGGTAGCGTAAAAATACTTGTGATACATAGAAATGCTGAAATCATTAAGACAATTATTCTATACTATCTTGCTACTGACTTTGTGCAAGGGATGCAACTTTTTTAAGCTTTCTAGCTTATACAGGGGTGGAAATACTTTTCTTATTCTCTTTTTGAAGCACAAGTGTAGCAACAATGTAACAGGCACCATTCAAACAATTCAGTAGTATGATACCAGCTTTATCCTTTTATACTGTAGTATGTGATTTCTTTCATCACTGCTTCTAATAGAAGTCTCATTTTCTGCAGCGTTTGACTTGTCATAGGAATTTTTACTCTTAAACTGTGTTTTAGTTCTTCAGACAATTATGTGAAGCTATGCTGTAAATTTTGAGTGTTCATTCTGTTTTCCATAGCCTATACTGTGAACAGGATCTTAAATTTCAGCTTGTAACAAGCACATTTACCACTGTTGTCCTCATGAGTTATCAGCCTGTACCTACTCCTGAGCCCAATGAAGGTTCCACTCCTAAATTCTAATCCAAATAGGGTAGTTCATGATGGGATTTTGTGTCTGAGTTCAAAACGGCAGCCTTCAGATATTGCCCAGTCGCTGACTAGCCCTGAACGTGCCCAGAGATGCTGATGATCTTTACATTCGATTTTCCTATTTAGCTTTGCATAGAAGAACTTGATATTGAAGTGCTGATGTGTTGAGTGTCTCTCAAGGCTTGTCTTCAACAGGTTTCTAAGCGTTGGGCTGTCTTCCAGAAATCTGCTCTGAAGAGGTTGTAGCAGCAGCGGTGATGACATTCTCGTTAATGTCTTAAGCTAGTGGTTAGGGTCATTGCCCACGATGCTGGAAGTTGGGCTCCCTTTCCACCCTTCGTTTATCCGCAGTCCATTGATAGCTCTGCAGTGGCAAAATAAACACGTAGATGTTTCTGTCATCTCCATAAAAGGTGATTTGTTTTCTTTTTTTGCTTAAGTGGCTTCTAGTAGAAGATAACTATAATGTTTGGCTGTTACAGTAAATGTTGCAACGAGAAATATCTAAAACCTGACTAAATTTACTCAATATTACAAATGACTTCTGAAGAAGCAGACTTTCTGTAGAAAGATCCATCTTATTAACTGAACAATATACAGTGTGTAAACTGTTAAGCAGTTCTATGTTTAAGTTAGAAAAAAACATTCTTTTTTCCTATCAAGGTCTGAATTAAACAACTTTAATAAGCAGACTTAGTTTACATTATGTAGTTAAATGTGAATGTGTCTATTCCAAAATGAGTGTGGATTTTTAGCTGCTTAAAATCACAAATTCACATAGCATATATAAAGTGTGACAAATGTCTGACTTCTGAGGAATGGTAGAAATTTGGGTAAATCTTAAGCTATAAGGATCCCCTACGTCACAAACTAACTTTCTGAAATCTGTAGTACGTGTTTTAGGAGTAAATCAGGAACTTTAGAAAGCAATTAATATCTAATGAAATGGTGAAGCCCAGCTCTGTGGTTAAGCAGATGAATATGGATATCCTTATGCAGTGTACAGACTTGAACGTAACAGATGTTTGAGTGCCCTGTGTTTTAAGACGAGTGTAGCATCAACAGCTAATGACGTAGTTTGGTTTCTATGGCAGTGACTTCATGTTATGTAAGGAAGTTGCCTATATGCAGCCCTAGTTGTCATGGTTCTGGGAATCCTGCTTCAACAGTCCTTTCCTGATCAACATTATTTAATGGCTTTTAAAACAATAAAATATTCTCTGCTACAGCTAGCTATTAGTGCTTTTAAAAGTCGTAATCTCTCTTATTTTATTCTTGTGATAGCAGTGGCAGTTTTAAGTTTCTGGTACTCAATTTAAAGGCTCAATTGCATCTTGAGATCTTCACTGTGCTTTTTGAAAGAGACCTTGATTTTGGCCGCTGCAGTATACAAGTGTGCCTGCCTTCACCATCATCATTTGATGTTTTACAGGTTATAAGCATGCTAAAATGCATGCGGCATGTCGGGCTCAAATTCTACTTTTCCACCAATTCTCTGAAGAGAGCAGAGTAGATGTCCCTTGGAGGGGAGGAGAGGAGAAATAAGCAGTTTCCAGAAAGCCTTCAACTGCTAATTACTAAGAGTAGTAAAAAAAAACACCCTCGAAATGGTGAAAAATAAATTTTTGTTTAAATTTGCTCTTCTAAAGGTGGGTCTCTGTAACCGGGCTCAAATTCTACTTTTCCACCAATTCTCTGAAGAGAGCAGAGTAGATGTCCCTTGGAGGGGAGGAGAGGAGAAATAAGCAGTTTCCAGAAAGCCTTCAACTGCTAATTACTAAGAGTAGTAAAAAAAAACACCCTCGAAATGGTGAAAAATAAATTTTTGTTTAAATTTGCTCTTCTAAAGGTGGGTCTCTGTAACCCTTTTCGTCCGTGCTAATTACTAAGAGTAGTAAAAAAAACCAACACCCTCGAAATGGTGAAAAATAAATTCTTGTTTAAATCTGCTCTTCTAAAGGTGGGTCTCTGTAACCCTTTTCGTCCCCATGTTCCTTCAGTTAAGAGTCTCAAATCTAGAATTGGGGCTGGCACCTGAGTTCTGAGCTGTGATAAGGGGATATAGCTGAACATGTATGCTGAGTCGTTAGCCCAAGACAAGGAGTTTTACTTACAAAACCTTCTGCTTTATCTGCTTAAACTATCCAGTAGTAAATTTACTACAATATGTAAAAGTTTTGTCTAAAACCTGGTTATTTTTTTGAGCATTAACGTAGCACCATAGCTAATATATTATCTTAAAATGGTCTACCAGGGGTGTGAAGGTGGAGGAGAGGTAGATCTCTGCAGAGTTTTTTTTTACTGTGTATACTGTATGTCAAACCATATTTGCATTGAACTGAGGTGAGATTTTTTTTTTAAGATGGCACAACCCATTTAACAGGTCTCAAAAAAGCAGTCTTGCTCTGCATTCAGCTCCTGCCCGTATAGTTCTGCGCTCTCCTTTGTGGTTTTTTGACTTTGGTGCTCGTGCAACCCTTTAGTGAACCAGCACCGTTCAGTGAATGGGTAAAAATGTAAACAGATGTTGTCGTCTTTGCTTTTAAATGTACATCTACAGCTTCTAATAATGTGTGAAAGCAGGAAACGGTCTCAGCTGGGATTTTTCCCCTGAGTTGACATAAGGTATATCAAATTAAGAACATACTATAAGGGCTACATTCACTTAAAAACCAAAAAAAGCATGTTTTCACAAGTGTGTGGAGATCTAAAGAAACACTTCTGTTCCTTAAACCTTTGAGTTATTTTTCTTCCCCCTTTCCCCAGTTATTAGCTGGTCTAATAAAAGATGCTACTTCTTTCAAAAGCCTAGCTTTAATGAGACATCAAGCTTGTATTTAATTGCTGCTCCAACATCTTTCTAATCTGCGTACGCAACTGTCTTGTCACAGTTGGTGCTTTGAGACATCAAGCTCGTATTTCATTGCTGCTCCAACATCTTTCTAATCTGTGTACGCAACTGTCTTGTCACAGTTGGTGCTTTTGACCAAATCACTAGATCTTGACTAAGGCTTTCACTCAGTTTGAGTGAAACCCACTTTTGTCATAGGGTAAGAATACTCTTTGGGATTTAGAAATGAAGGATCAAGGTGCCATTTGTCTGCTGGTAGAAGTGGTCTGTCCCACAGGAGGGGTTACTCCCATTTTGCTACACCTAGTATGTGGGCAGAAATCAGCAATAGCACAGGAGTGGGCAGCACATACTGACCAAGTGTTGATCAAAGCACTTGATCAGTTGAGGGCAAACCATCTCCATCTTTCTTAGGTTCCCTGGGATCCAGAGGACTGATGAGTTTCCTCTTCATTAATAGGAAAGAATAATAGAGCAGCACTGATTATGGCAGGCCAAAACAGCATGGTAAAGAACATTCCTGTGTTTGGCTTCCTTTATCGTTTGGGGAAATAGTGCATATTTACCAAATGTTATTATATTAAATAGTATCTGATCCTCCTTTACTAATTTCTCAAAGGTAACCATGCTTAAAGATCTTAAATCTCTCAGCCAGATTGCACGTTTTGGAGAATTCTTGGTTTCCAGAATAGTATCTGTGATTATGACATTAAATGGGTGAACAAAAATCGTATCTTCAAATAGAAGGTGGCATTTTTGTTTTGTTTAAATCATCTTTGCAGTATAGTCTGAATTTGACTGAAAAATATGCAGCTATGGATCTCCAGTACAGAAAAGTGGAAAGTGCAGTTACAGGATTGATTTTTGCATGTATAGAATGGTTTAAAACTAATAAATCAGGCACAAACATTAACATTTCTTATATATGTACCATATAGTCATTTAACTGTCTTTTAAATCTTTCAAAATGATATGTGGGTATTGACTTACTGTTTTGGAATATCTGCTTTGAAGACTTCACATTCTAAACCTTGGATTTCAAGTTACACCAACGGCTAGCAAACCAACATGTCTAAGCTTACTTGCATGTTGGGAATGTAGATCACCTATTTAAATTTAGAAGAGATATTTACAAATCAGTAAGACTTTTAACCCTCAAGTTTATGTATCCTTTTTACAAAGAGGAGACTGTTTCGCCTTTTGGGTAGTATTACCTATATCAACTTATAAGCCTCTTCAAAACATGCAAAATAAAAACTTTACAATGCAAAACTGGCAGGGATTTCTGTTGTCCTGGAAACAGATCTGCCAGTAAAAATTCTGTGTGTGGTGAGTTTTTTTTTAATTTCATCCAGCATTGTGTCTGTGTCTTGGAAAAAGTGGCAATATGAAATTTTGTGGTAGGTTGGGAAGGGCAAGATACTGTTGTTACTGTTCTTATTTTGTTTAGGATTGCATGCAGCTGTTGTCTGAATAATTGTGGTAGTTCTGAAATACCAGTGAATAATCCGCTTCTTATATACCAGTTTCATTTTTCCATTGTTCTTGCAGGGTTTGTATATTTCAAATGAAGTCACTTTGAAAATTTGTGTAATATTTCCTGTTTTCTGTCAGCTCTTTTTACCACTTCCTTCACACTTAACCATCCTTTACACTGTGTTTGGTGTGAGAAGTGAAAAACAATTGTGTTATAGTGGAGTTGAGACAACCCTGTGCTGGTTTAGCTGGAGCATTCAAGTTCTCTGTGTTCACACTATCAACGTTATTTTAGTTCTTGCTGTGCTGTGTCATGCTTTTGGCTTCTCTAGAATGCTCTGCTGCTCATGGGCAAGAGGAAGTGTAGTTTTCCTGTTGGTGCTGCATACTCCAGTGAGGGACCTCTGAAGGTCAGCTGGTGTAATCTCCCTGCTCGAGCAGGAACACCTGGAGTTGGTTGCCCAGGACCGTTTTCGGACAGCTTTGAATATCTCTGAGGATGGAGACCCCACAACCTCCCTGGGCAACCTGTGCCAGTGCTGGGTCACCCTCACGGTGACAAAGTGTTCCCTGATGCTCAGAGGGAACCTCCTGGGTTTCAGTGTGTGCCCATTGCCCCAAGTCCTGTCACTGGGCACCACTGGAAAGAGCCTGGATCCCTCCTTTTTGCACCCTCCCTTCAGGTACTTGTGTACATTGGTGAGATCCCCTCCCCAAGCCTTCTCGTCTCTAGGCTGAACAATCCCAGCTCTCTCAGCCTGTCCTCATAGGAGAGATGCTCCAGTCCCTTAACAGTTTTCATGGCCCTTCATTGGACTCTCTCCAGTAGGTCCATATCTCTCTTGTACTGGGGAGCCCAAAACTGGACCCAGCACCCCAGGTGTGGCCTCACCAGTGCTGAGCAGAGGGGAAGGGTCACCTCCCTTGACCTGCTGGCAACACCCCTCCTAATTATTGTGATTCACTATTATGGTGATTCATTAAGTATTTATCTTTTTTTTCTTAAACACCTGTAGATTGTTGCTTGAAATATTGGATGGCAAAACATAGGAGTGAGCTTGGCCATCACACAACTTTTCCAGTCAAAGAGTATCAAAAACTTCTGCAAACACCTGTGACCAAAGATCTGTAGGGTGACCTCTGGTCACTTGGATGTAGGACAGAAACTGCTGGAAGATTTGACAAAGTAAGTTTTGTCACTTTTAGGGGGCACAAAAACTGTGAGTCTTGTCTATTTTTCTTAGATGTAGCTGTAGCACCATGTACATTTTCCGTTGCGCCTTTACCTTTAACAAGGTGGCAACTTGCAGTTGAGCGGAGAGCCTTATGAGAGATGTTGCATCATTCAGCAGGTTGGTTGGTTTGCTTTAGTTGCATGTGGAGTTGCAAACAAGTGAGTGGGCCTAGCTAAACCATGGCACGGAAAACGGACAAGGGAGCAACCCCTTGATTGGAGAGTCTGCATATGAAGGGGCAAGACAGAACTCTTGAACGTTTCCTCTTAACACACCTGCAGACATCCAAACACTTGGCTCTCCTTCCATAAACAAGGAGAGGCTTGCTATAATATGATACTGGAGAGCTTGTGAAGATGACCCCAAGATGACATCTATCTTGTCAGTCTTTCCGTGTAGACTAGACTTACTTAGGCACACTGTTTTCTTGCTTCCTAGTTATTAGTATAGTTTTAAGTCTGCTTAGGCTGCTCAGCTGTGTCCTTGATGCTCCGAGCTGAGTCATTTTAGCAGCTGTAACTGTAGAAGCAATGAAGTTGATACTCAGCCACAGCTATAAAAATATGGTGAGAATAAAAGCCATGTAATAGTTTCTGTCCACTATTATTTCTTGGTCACATCAGAATAAGCATCTGCTGTGCTGGCAAGCTAACAAAATACACATCTGTCAGAAAAGTGTAATAGTAAGCTTTGCCTGCAGTGTGTAAAAATGAGATAAAGTGTAGTTGTTGCTACCATAGTGCTCTTCACTGAGAGCATAAGAATATCTAGATAATACGACATAGTCAAAAGGTCTTAAGCAGCATTTTTAATTTCGAACAAAACTTTTTTCTGCATACACGTGATGCCTTTTTTAGTAACGCAAAATGCATGGTACAATGAAATACAATAGCAGTTCAATGCATGATTGATATTTCACTGTTAACGAGAGGTTTTGTTCTATTTTTTCATGCAGTTGTATTAAAAAAAAAAAAGAAAAACATTGTTTCATTTCACCATTTGCAGCTCTTATCTGGAAAGACCCATGGATATGGAGTGCAAAATATAGTAACTAGTGAAAGAAAAATATACAAAATTCTCCGTTATGTGCTGGCTAATCAGTAATTGGTGCTTTATTTGTCAAAAGACACAGGTTGATATCTAACTGGACATTGTCTTGCAGCAAACAATAGTTGTGGGTTTTTTTTTTTTTTGCATTTAGAGGATCAGTTGGGTTCTGCCTCTGAAAAGTGTTACTTATTTTTAAATTCTTTTTATAAAATAAATGTACGTACATGTTTATCTAAATAACTTTTGGAAAACTAAAACAGCATCTGTCATCACAAATCCTTCCAAATTGAAATGCAGGGACGTGTATGTATATCCAAGGAAAGAAGCCGTGTGTGTCAAATAGAAAATTGATTAGGAGGCTACTTTCTAAAAGAAAATTCTTAAGGGTGTTCAGTATTTACTCAGTGCAGTTGAAACGTCAAGGTCTGCTAGAGTTTCCTCTATATGATGATGTCACAGAACTTTGATTGTTGTCTTACTGTGAATGCCATCCTTTTCTCAGGACTGTCTTATTGTTTTAAACTTGATTTCTTAGAATATTGTGTTTTTCCTTCTACCTGAATTTTTATATGCTTATTTTTAACTTATGGTTTAATTATATTGCTCCCCTCTCCAGTATTTCTCTCTTGACTTAAATTTAGCCAATGTGTATTACTCTTTCATACCAAACATATTTTGTCTGTAACTGTGAATACTGTGTGGACTCTTCTAAAATACTTCAAGCTGAAAGGAGACATGAAACATTCTGTTCTATCGAGGTGTTCAAAAAAAAAAACATTTAGATGCGGCGCTTCAAGGCATGGTTTAGTGGGTTTAGCGGGCATGGTGGCATCGGGTATACGGTTGGACTTGATAATCTTTGAGGTCTCTTCCAACCATAATGATTCTATGAGTGTGTCGGGAGTGTCAAACAGGATGCTAGGATAGATCGTACCGCTAAATAGATCTTAAAGGAAGGACATTGATATCCAAAAGAGGACTGTTCATAGAAATGCATAAATTCACATGGTTTATGTGCTTGCAAAAATGAATTCTTGTAATCTGTTGTGTGGTGGCAGCTAGATAATGCAGCAAAACTTTTTGGCCACTTTCAAACTAAACGGCAGGAGAAAGGCATAAATAGCTTTACAAAATTAAAGGTGTACCTCTTAGGTGAAACCACCTCTCTTGTCTTGTGAGGCTTTTTTAAATCCTATATTCCAGAACATTTGGCTTTCTGGCATCAGGCTATCAAAGTATTAAAGCACTTACTGAATCTTAAACATGGGAATAGTCATGTTGAATTTGCAGGTATACATGAAATGGTGTACCTGCCTCAAAATGCTCAGTACGTACAGGATCGAGGCCCTAGTAAGCATAACAGAAATCAAATAACCGTCTGAGTTAATAGCATACACTTACTACAAATTAGAGCTGTAAAGAAAATTACCATGTAGTGTTTCTGTCCCTCTGTCAGCCAAACCGTATGAAGAATGGGTTGTAACTAGCAAAATGAGTCATTGTTCTAGGGATGAATGTGTGTGATTTACATTATAAAATAACATTGTAGCCATCCATCACCGTTAAAGGCATGGCAGGTATTTTGAGTAGGCCACAGAAAGCAAAATGTAGTTGGGTAGGTAATGTGGTGGGGTTCCCTCTTGTAGGTCCTTCCAGGCCAGAGCCTCCTGCCAGCACCTCGCCCCTTTTACCTCGTCGCTTCTCGCGCTTCAGCTCTTTACTTGATTTTACTGGGTACAGACCTGGGGAATGCAAGGGCGAGACACCCAAAATTGCTGCTGAAATTTCCAGAGCGTGGAGTTTGATGTGAAATTTAAGAGCGTGGCCTTTTCTCTAAGCATGTATTGGAGTCAGTTACTTATTTTTCTGCATTAGGCTATATTTCTTGATATTTAAGCTTCTCGTCTTGAATGCAGTGAGACTTGTGAAATATTTTCTTTTAGGCAAACTCTTAATAAAGATTTGAACTAAATATTAGCTTTTACAGTGAGTAAAAACCAACTAAAGGGTTTCATGCCCAGAAGTGCTGCTTTTTCATCTTTTGGTATGTCATTTCACTGGGGAACAAGAAAGTTGTTAAATGTTTGGGGGTTTTTATTTTATTTTATGCAATCAGGAATTAGAAGGAAACAAGAAGACTCCCAGAGTGTAGTGGAGATCACTGTTAGTTGTTATGTTTGGTATTAAAACAAACCAAACCAAAAACACCACCCCACACCTCGTAATATGATTAGTGTAAGACGGTGGTTTTACATAAATTAAATAATTTATTATTGGAAGTAGCAAAGAATATTTTAAAGCAACACCACTGAAGGAGAAACATCTCTACATTGGTCTTATTGAAATAAGTGACTTTCTCTGTAACTTCTTACTTCATAGGGCAACATGTAAGCGATACTCAGAACAGTTTATGCTAGTCCTTCAGAAAGGAACGTGCGTTGAATACAAATCTCTTTAATAATCTGTGCCTACCTGTGAAGAAAAGGGTAATGAATTCTTGTCTTCTGAGTGGCCAGATTATCTTCAGCTTTATCTAACACTTTGCTGTCGAAGGTGTTACGCATCTTAAACTGTTATGCATCCTTGAAGTCATGGATTCTGACATGTTTTGTTTTGTTTTGTTTTTCCCTCTAAAATGATAAAAGCTGTCAAACAATGGAACTACTGTATTTTGTGCTTCAGCGGAATTGCAAATTCCTTAAATAATGCTTATAATCAAGAGTGAGAGTAATCACCCTCCTATGCATCTCAAGAATATTTCACAGTTTTGATGGCAGTTTTGTCTGTTTCCTCAACAGTTATTTTATATTTACAGATATATGGAGTTTGGGGGTCATCCTCTTCATGTTGGTTTGTGGACAACCACCATTTCAAGAAGCAAATGACAGTGAAACTCTGACTATGATAATGGACTGCAAATACACGGTGCCACCTCATGTGTCCAAAGAATGTAAAGAGTAAGTAGAGTACTAGAGAACTTGGAAGCGTTCATAGGAGTGGTGGATTCTCATTGCCTTTGGGACTTCCCCATACCATATTACCAGTGTGTGGAATATTCCTTGCCTGTTAATAAGATATTATGCCTACTGCTTTTGCGTAGTTGTTTGTATTTCTTCACGTTGATTGAGTAGTTTCTTGGGCACCAATATGGCATTTTTTTTATTCTTTGCATCTCTTCTTACTAAAGGTTAATCCCATGATATTTTTTGCCAATATTTTTTTTTCCCCCAGACTCGTATGAAACTCTATTTTGATTTTACACAATGTATCTTTCTTTTATGTGTCTCAGTTGTCATGCATTTTATAAATGATTGAAGAAGCTGCTCACCACTGCCTGGCTTTGGCCACTGCTCTTGCTGGGCAAATTACAAGGTGTTGCTGAGAGTATTTTGTGGCAGGGGTTAAAAAGGTAATGATTCCTATAGATTTCTGTTCAAAATGCAAGTTGTCAAAACGCAAGGATATCACGGCAAGTTTTGCTCCTCTCCTACTGAAATTGCAACTCCAAATCAACGTTCTAGGCGATCAAGGGAGAAAAATATTCGGTCTGCGAATACCATATGCCACTTGGGAATCATGACTCATTTTGATGTGGTGCTGTTTTCTGCAGTGTTCACTGCAACTTTTTTATTTTTTTGATATGTTCCAGTTATTTCCCATATTTCCCTATCGGTTAATGACCTCTCCAGTCCTTTTAATGTATATCCCAGTTGCCTCACTTAGACTGTTTTACAACATTTGGTTGGGTTCTTGAATCTGCAATAGAGTATCTTTTCATTTTCAATAGGAAAGTCCAGATGCCTTTATAAATACTTGAAAATATGCCTTTGGTCCAGTCAAAAAAACCCTAAAGCAGCATCTAGGATTCTGTTGTTTGATACAGAATGGAGTTTGTTACAGCGGTGGTCATACTGCCCCTTCCTCTCTTCGCCTGTCATCCGTGTGGTCTGGGAATCTAACGCCTAACATGATGGCATAGCTGGTTTTCGTGTCTTGTCGTGAGTGCTTAGCGTTTCCAGTAACGTGGAAAAGCTGCTGTCAGGGCTCTCGGCAGGTTGAAGAGCTCTGCGTCCAGGAAGAGGTTTAAAATACAATACAGGAAGAGGTTTAAAAGAGAGCTCTTATCAGTGAATTCTGTCGAGTAAATCTCTTGAGATGCTGCATGCTGTGCTGAGGCCAGGAAATTTATTTTTTGCAGCTTAATATATCGGCTAACGCTAATTTGCTTAAAGGCCCAAGTAGCTCTGCTTTCTCTACGCGATGCATCAGCAACGTAGGATCGGTTACGGAAGTCCTCTATAGCTTAGGTTTTCTTGGGGAAAAGACTCTGGGAATGGTTAAACTTCCCGCTCGGAGTGAAAGCGTTCTTGGTGGTTTGCATAAGCGAGCTTAAAGCAGGAGGCACACGTGGTACATTTGTGGGGCTTTACTACAGGTGTAGTTTAAAAAAAAAAAAGTCAAATGAAGTATATAGTTTATTCTCTTTCTGTCATAATATTGACAAAAGCAAGGAAAATCAAGGCTCCCACGTCTCCCCCCGCCTTTCCTTTTGGTAAAGGCAGAGACCACAGCTACTGAGTATATATGTGACGTTCTTCTTTTACAGTACAGTTTTAAGAAGTCTGAATTAACCTCCATTTTTAATTCCATACCTCGTCTCACACTAAAAAGAAAAAATAATTTGTGATTACCTTTGTGACTTGTGTGGCCGCGCAGTTTGAAGTTGCATGGTATAGTGTAGTTAGTGCAATAAAAAGCATTATGTGAGAACCGCAGAATTTTCATTCCACGTGTTGGAGCAATAAAACTTCATTGAAACTTTGGCACCAAAACTGTATATCCGTGTTCTGTTTGTTGTGCAAAGCCAAAACTACTTCCCCCAAGAATTTTTCACATATAGTAAGTGAACAAAGATGTGCTGTGCTAATCGAGTCGTCTTTCTCTGTTTATTTGGGGAATTTATGCACTTCCTTTCCAGCACTTGTAAAGACTCGATATCAACCCATGAGTAGGTTTGTCACTTCGTCATCCCAGATAGTGTTTTGGGTTGTTTTTTTTCCTCTATGGATAGAACAGATGCCTGGTCTTTCAGGGATACCGAAGAATCGAATGTCTGATAGCTATTTCAGAAAAAAATATTTCTACTTATCTTGCCATTCCATATTCTTGTTGACAGCAGCAATAATAGAAAATTACATTTCTATTATTTTACAGACCAGCCTGTAGGCTGTGACAGTTGCCCTCTAAGACCTATTTAAAACAAACAAACCGGAAAAATCAGGTTAAGAATCTAAGCATAGTAAATGAAAACTGCAGTGTTTATGGTGGTTTTTAATAAGTAAATTGTTTGTTTCAGTTCAGCAATATTTGGAATGTCTTTGAGAATAAACAATTTCCCATCACGTTGCTTACTGTAGAGACTTCTAAAGATCTATGTGGACCGACAGCAGAAAATTTCTTCCTAATGTTGCCCTTACAATGACTGCTTTTTAAACGCATGAGTGCATTTTGTTTAGCTTTATTTTTTATTCACAGTCTAATTACACGGATGTTGCAGAGAGACCCGAAGCGAAGGGCATCTTTGGAAGAAATTGAAAACCATGCATGGCTCCAAGGAGTTGACCCGTCTCCTGCAACAAAATACAATATTCCTCTTGTGTCATATAAGAATCTGTCCGAGGAGGAACACAACAGTATAATACAACGCATGGTTCTTGGTGATATAGCAGACCGAGATACAATAGTGGAGTAAGTCATCAGTTTTCTATATGCAATTTGTTTTGTGCATCTGTCGCTTTTGATGAAAGAATGGCATGGGAACCTGGGCACTTCAGTGTTTAAATATCAAGCTGTTCAATTAATAAACAAAATATTACAATCTTGCTCTGTGATAGGGTATTCTAGGATGAGAAATACTTAAGTAGACCCAACTTTAGGGAAAACTTCAAGAAAATGTGTTGGAACAGTGTTCGGTTCCTGCGGTCGTTGGCAGTCTTGAGCGAACGTAACTGCTTTGAAATCCATGCTTTTACTTGTGCTTCATATCTCATGCATATTTGGAGGTGATAAATTCTAGCATTTTTCCCTTAGTACGTTTCCGGTATAGCTGAATCTTTGTTAATTTAAAATACTATTCCTTTTAGCTATGTAATGCAAAATAGTCCTTGAAACTGAGTGAGCTTTCTAGAAAGCTACACGGTTTCTTCTAAAAGATTAAAAGCCCCACATTTCTAAAAATATTCCCAAAACTGAAAGAGGACTTAAAATTGTGGGTTTTTTCTATTTGTTTGTGTTTAAGCTGGAAAAGCTGTTACTGACTTACCGTTGGTGGGGAGGGGAGGAAGCAGCAGTCTCACTTCTTAAGCTTTTAGCTGCATAACAGTGGCATCCTTTCTGTTAAAACGCTGAGTGATGCTTCCTGGCTCATGAACTTAATTTTATTGTAAACTTCATGTGACAGCCCTAAAATAATGAAGGTTTTTCCTCTGGTGGTTGCATAAACAAAAATTAGTGCTTTGTGGTTGTACGTGCCAGTGGGAAAGCCCATCATTGGTGCATAACATTCATGGAATACAATTTTATCACTTAAAGAACGTTCAATAAAGGAAGAATTCCTTAACTTTTTGGGATGATGTTCTGAGGATGTTCTCATCCAACTCTAGTTGAAATTACTAGGCTCGTTGGCTCTTCATTTTTCATAAAACCAAGACATGCTTGTCAAAAACATCAAAAATAAGCAGTTGTGCTTTCTGGTGCTCTTCTGCTATGAGTAGTACAGCAAGTTGTGCGAGATGCACGTCCAGTTTTTAGAAAAGCGTTGATGTATGGCTTATTTCCTGTTTTGTACTTTCCTCAGGGCATTGGAAACTAACAAATACAATCACATCACTGCTACTTACTTCTTACTAGCTGAAAGGATTCTGCGAGAAAAACAAGAGAAAGAAATTCAGACCAGATCTGCAAGCCCTAGCAACATCAAAGCTCAGTTCAGGTGAGAATTTAGGAATCTAAATTTTTAACCTGGCTTAATGAGAATGTTATTGAATTGCTAAAGTACTTTTTTTTTTTAAACAGTAAAATACTGATTCGTTGCAAATTTTAAATGTCTTTTAAAGTGCTGTGGATGCTTCAGAAGCTGTTCAGAAGTCAGTTGCCAATAATGTTTTCAATTCCTACAATTTTCAGGAAATGCCTTATCAGTTTGAAGTCTGTATCTGAAGCAGTAAGTTTTCACACCTGCTAGGAAAGGGCATATTCACTGACCTTCAGGTCCTCATACGAATTGTGTATGTAATAGCCCTGGAAAAAAAATTAGTTTCATAATCCATAAACGCGTTGATGGGGAATTAGTTATAAATGAGAAATCACTCTGAATTTGATGTTATGGTTTAGTTGTTAGCTTTTATATTTTTTTTAACGGGCCAAACATCCCCGAAATCAAGCTTAGAGCAAACATCTGTAGGTTATATTCTTTTTGATATAGCTGTTGTCTAAGAAGAACTGTTGAATTAATTGCTTTAATCACCCATTTAAAGATATTGCAATATTATTTTTTTTTTTTGCTTGACAAACATGATTAAAAAAACCCTTCTAGGAAGGTTCTCTGAGCTTTTTCAAAGCTTCAGCTTGTGACACAGTAAAATGAAAGGGGGAAGTTCGGTTCTGGCATCTGTTTGGTATTGATATGTGCAACCAGTCCATTTGCTTTGCAACCAGTTAGCAAAGCATCTCATATTTTCAATTACAGCAGCGTATCCTTTAAAAAACCAAACCAAAGTGCATAGTGTAGTTTCTACCTGCACATTGATATCAGAGGATACATGTGTTGAACAGTTATTTTTCTTAAACATTTTGTTTTTTAATTTCCTGAGTTAAGTCTTAGACTATGACTAGGGATCTGCTGGTATTGGAAAAAAAACTTTATTGGCCCATCTTGATAATCTTTCCAGTGAAGATGGAGGTTGTGCTGAGGCATTCCCATTAATTTTTGCTCTCTACCCTCTAGTCTCTGCAAAAGTTGCCTTTTAGATTTTGGTAAAATATTATTGGTAACTATTATTAGCAATAATAACCATTGGTAGCAGCTAATCTCTTGATGAGAGAAGAATATTAAGTGCTTGTGCTGATGTTTAGATTTGCTGCCTGTCTTCAGTGTTGTTCATCTGTCTGTAGGATTTAGAGAAAAAGACAAAATAGCTCGTGCATTCCAAAGGTTTCTTTGTGCAACTTTCATGCAAGGTCGCATGTGAAATCATTTAATAGGAATGATAATAGGGACATCAATGCTACGGTGTCCTTCTGGTGCATAGCCATATTTTCCTCGGTCTAATTGATAAATAAAAGCCAGCTATTACTACCTCCAGTTCAATCTAGGAAAAAATGGACACCTCTTATAAATTAAGAGCATGCACTTTGGAAAATAGGTTAAAGATCCATCATCTCCCTTGGTCATGACCTTGGATGTAGGCTGACATTTTGGAGGCTTTTAGAGGAGTTTCTTCTAAATACCGTTCCGTCTACCTGAATAACGAGTTGTTTCTCTCTGAATCTTGCAGTTCTCAACATCTTTGTTATCTCCAGATGAGACTGCGCCTTGTGTTGTGTACTAGAGTAGACCAAAATTTTGTTCCCGCACTTAGTCATTCACTCAATGGTCACTTAGTTAGGACATTTTATCTTACGTTGTGTGTACTTGAGAAGAGCCGTTGTTGCAGGCAACTAAGGGTTGCCCAAAGAACCTAAATGGTCTGGGGCTTGCTGTTACAGAGCTTGCATCTCTTCAAGGGCGATACTGTAACTTCCTGCAGTCCTCTGAAGTAAGAGAATCATCCTCTTACTTTATGTCCATTTCTCTTTAAAAAAGAAATCCAAGCAAAGCATCAAATGTGGCTAATACTACGTATTAGTTATAAAACAAATTACTTTCAGGGAAAACTCCGAGTTTACCTTCAAACGAAAATTCTAAAACTACAAAGTCTGCTTTTAAATTGTTTTGGTTTTTGTCTCTGCGTTAGTGTCACTCTTTCAGTAGAAGAGCTGCTCCAGTTACGTGAGGAACTGGAACAAACACGTTCATTGAATCTAAATCTTGATGTGAAAGTGTAAAGTTGAACATGGTGTAGTTGAAGCCTGCCTTAGAGTATGAATTTTCTTTTCATGACAAGAACATCTGCACAAACTCAGGAACTCTTGCCCTTAATGGTCCCAGGTAGCTGGTCCTTATCTTCATGATGGTCCTAAATTCAAAGCGTTTATGTAGAATGACCTCATGGAAAAGACCACAAAGTAGTGGATTACTTTAATTTTTGAGACTTCAAAAGATTTAAAAAAAATAAATTAACTTGGAACCTGGAGCTTCCCTTCTGTCCCACTCTCCCCTCAGGCCTACTGGTAAGAAGGGGAGGGAAGGGAGGCAAACATGGGCTGCTCAGAGAGAACCATACTGGAGGGAGGAGCGTTATTGCCTGGAAAGTACAGTACTGCTAGATACTGCGTTTACCCTTTATTGTGACAGCCACAGAACTCTCTTCCTCTTCTTTGCTGACGATCCAGTCTGTCCTTAAAGCAGGATAAATTCGTGAAAGATTTAGATCTTCATTTTCTGTTGGTTTTGTAGTTATGTTTCTAATTTGTTTAAGTCCTATTTATTGATCACAGCCAGTCGTTTGTGTTTAAAATACCCAGCGTAGCACAAGTCATCAGAAAACTAGGGCAGTGGTTCCCAGCGTTTGTGGAATGGGCTGGGGCCAAAGGGAAGACGCCGGTGTTGGACCAAGGAGGACCACAGCCTAGGCTGGACAGCATGTGAGGATCCCTATGGATTTTTGTGGATCGCTGGTTTGTTAAGCGAAACTCTGAAGCTAGCACTTCAAAACCTGCGGTTAGGCTTAATGAGTTTAATGTTAGCTTTAATAAAGTAATCTTCAGAGTTCATGCAACTGGGAAGATGGTTGTCATTTGTTACCTGTGTAGACAGGCATCTCCCACTTTGGGAGCCTTTTCTATCCGGCCGTTACAGAGGGAGCCTTGAGCAAATGGCAGTCCTGGTGCGGGTGCTTCCATTAACTTTAAACACTTAAAAAGAACACATTTAGAATAAGCATAGCAAAGAGGTGTCTGAACGCAATCCTTGTTTCTTCAACTTGACCTCTTAACTTCCTGATCTCTGCTGTGTTGGTGTGATCTTTCCATCTGCGTACGCAGGCTCTCCAAGCAGATACCTGGGGTCACGCTTGGCGTGAAACATTCTCTGCTCCCTCTCCTGCCTTCCTCCTGCGCCTTGCTTCCCAGTTGGGCTACAAAGTCATGCAGCCCTTTCTTTTGGCACCCCCAAAATATGGTTGGGAACGTCTTCTAATATGGTATCCACATGTGAACAGAGGTCCCTGCTACAGTTTTTCATGCAGCATTGCTAGAGTGTTTTAGTTACGTAAAGTGAAATGATTGGCAAACTTTTTAAAATTAAAGATAATTCTTACTTTGAGAGGTTAGAAGAAATGTCTTGGTCTCCACAAGAAATGTGGGGTTTATTCCGAGTGAAGCAATTGAAGAATTATTCAGTGTTAAGGTGTTGGTCTGTAGGTGTTGGTCTCTTGGATTAGGCTTGCAAAATAGAGGTAGAGAGGAAAGACAGTCTTTGTTCTTAATTTATTCTGTGTGCATTATGGGAAAGTTACAATATGTATTAGGATTTAAAGTAAAATAGAAATCTTTGGATACTAGCTTAGATACTGGAGATAGGACATCAGCTGCTAACTGTAAAACTGATTTACACTCAAGTGTTACTTTGATTTGAGCTAACGCTGGTACGCAGTCATACGTTTTGGACTTGGATTTACAGTTGATTCAAGTGTCATATTCTTAAGCCGCTTGGGTTCTGAATTCATGCAGCTGTTATTATTCCCGTTGCTCAGTTAAGGACAAATAAGTCTATGATCTCAATTCATGTGTGTTTAAAACTAAAGGGGATTTTGTAGAATAGAGCTTGGTCTGAATGAGACTGACTGAAAATGAGAGAATGTTTCTTCTGACTCAGCCTTTCAGTCTCAGTCATGTTAATATTAAGAATACTGGGGGGGGGAATAACAGAAGCTTCAGATTAAAAGTAGTTTGCGATACTATCTTATTTAAGTTGTGCTGGAATCAGCTCCTATCTCCCTCTAGGTACTGGTGGTTCTATATAGACTTCAGATTTTTTTTTTTTCCTTTGAGCCACAATTATTTAAGGTTTTTTATCGCTTAATTGATTTTCTGAGAGCAGGGAAATCTTAAGATTTCATTTGACAGTAACCAACATAATTCCTAAACGATGCTTTTGTATATATGATGTTCCTTTCAAGTAACAGCATTTCTAAAGGAATGCACATTCGCTGAGAATATTTCCTTTTCCTCGGTTACTCGGGACTGTTATTTACAAACACGCCGCTCAGCAGGCCAACTTGCGCGGCAGTACTTGTGCTTCTCTTGTGCAGAGCTTACATTTTCTTACGTGTTCTGACATGCTCGCCACATTCTAACTTTCCTTTTCTGTTTTATAATTGTTTATGTAGGCAGTCGTGGCCAACAAAAATCGATGTACCCCAAGATCTGGAGGATGACCTTACAGCTTCTCCTCTCTCCCATGCAACTGTTCCTCAGTCGCCAGCTCGCACAGCTGAGAACGTCCTCAACGGCCACAGAAGCAAGGCCCTTGGCGATTCAGCGAAGAAAGAAGACATCCCCGAATTAGCTGGACCGGCACTTTCAGCAGTCCCATCGGTGAGCTTAAAGCCCACGACAAGTGGTCGGAAGTGCTTGTTCAGAGTAGAAGAAGATGAAGAGGAGGATGAAGAAGATAAGAAACCTATTTCTCTCTCTACTCAAGTTGTTCTGCGCCGTAAGCCTTCAGTTACAAATCGTCTGACTTCGCGCAAGAGCGCGCCAGTCCTCAATCAAATCTTTGAGGAGGGCGAGTCAGATGACGAGTTTGACATGGATGAGAACTTACCCCCAAAGCTCAGCCGGTTAAAAATGAATATTGCTTCACCTAGCACGGTGCATAAACGCTACCACAGGAGGAAAAGCCAGGGACGGGGCTCTAGCTGCAGTAGCTCGGAAACAAGCGATGACGACTCGGAAAGTAGGAGACGCCTAGACAAAGACAGCGGGTTTACTTACTCCTGGCATAGACGGGATAGTAGCGAAGGGCCACCGGGCAGCCAAGGAGATGGCGGTGGCCAAAGCAAACCCAGTAACGGGAACGGAGGGGTGGACAAAACAAGCCCGGGTGATAACAGCAAAGGTGGGGGGAGTCCCTCCGGCAGCTCTGGCGGCAACACCAACACCACTTCAGGCTCCACTCGGAGATGCGCCGGATCCGGAAACTCCATGCAGCTATCGTCTCGAAGTGCAGGGGAACTGGTTGAAAGCCTGAAGTTCATGAGCCTTTGCCTGGGTTCACAGATTCACGGCAGCACTAAGTACATTATCGATCCTCAAAACAATCTGTCCTTTTCCAGTGTAAAAGTACAGGAGAAGTCAACATGGAAAATGTGCATAAGTTCCAGCGGAAGCGCGAACCAGGCTTCGGCGTTGGGCAACTTAAAATTTTTCTCTGACCAAATGTCAGACACGGCAAACGAATTGGAACGGATAAAGAACAGGAACTTGAAAAACAATGTGCTACAACTACCTCTCTGCGAAAAGACGATATCTGTGAATATTCAGCGGAACCCGAAGGAGGGGCTGCTGTGTACCTCCAGTCAAACCAGTTGTTGTCACGTCATTTGACAGCGACCTGACTTTAATAGCTCAATCTACTTGACGGCGTCATTCTTCCTCTTCAGAGCTGTGAACACCTTGTCACAAACCCCCCCCCCCCCTTTTGTTGTCTTCAGATTTTTAAGTGGGCTTTGAGCAGTTATTTATTACACTTTAATTTTGTGTTTGCTTGATGGTATGACAATGCATGGTCTTTGCATGCTGCTAGCCGGTATGTTTTTCTTTTTTCAACAAAACAGAATATTTTATTGTGTAATTTTTACATTTATAATTTTACTATGGAAGATCTAGATTAAATTAAAATAAATATCTGGATCCTAATGTAAATGGAGCACTTAGAAGTTTCATGTTCTGCACTTAAACTAGCGAGAGAAGCTTTTGTTTGCTTGTGAAATGTTAATTCTTGTTCTGACCTTCTGTGCTAACTAAAATATGTGATGTGTGGCATACTTCTCTGTGTCTGAAACAGAACCAAAGCAATAACGTTTTGATGCTGAAAACTCTTCAGGGAGCTTTCAGATGTTCCAAGGCTTGTACAAAGCAAAGATGCACTGAAAATTAGCAATCTTGAAATATGATTTTAAACCCACACCTATTTGTCTTAAGCTATGATACGGATAAAGTTGTGGCTCAAAAAATCAAACTGAAAAGATCTTGTTTTGCTAGAGTCAGTGTTTTGTTTTTTGTGGTGTGTTTTTTTTTTTTTTTTTAAAAAAAAAGGCAAGTAGATTTGTAAGGCAGCTTTCTCTCATAGAAATACGTTAATATTACAAGCAGACAATCTTCTTTTTTTTTAATATAACAAAGGTAAATTATTAAGTCTACTTCTGAGTTTTTACATGCTAACTGAAAATAAAGTATTTGTATGAATTACTTTTGTTATTAGTATATCATGACACATAATACTTTAGGTTTTTACCTTGTAAACCTTCTCCCCTATCCTCCCCTTCCTGAGATTTCAAAAGGCAATAAGGGATGGAAAGCCTTTAGGCAATTGGATTCAAACTGAAATTGTTATTGTCATTTACATTTTTCTCATCGTTACTCTTTTTAAGACTTAAAATACTGCTGTTCCCTACCTGTACACCACTTATTTTCCCACAGTAATAATGCTTTTTCATAAAGGCAGTTTAAAATGGCATATAGGAAAGTATTTATTTTACAGCTCTCAGCCTTTCTGTCAGGTTTCCCATTGCCACGGCAAGGTCTTGATTTAGAGTATTTCTGTACAAAAGAATACTTTTGACCAGATGAATTAACTTTGTGGGATTTTATTATCTAGAATAAAATATATTGCAGATTCCTAGTTTTGGGAAGGGCAAGAATGTTTTATTTTTTCATGCTGTGCACTGGGTCTTCTAAGCAATGCTAGTGAAACTGGTGGAATGATGTAGCAGCGCCCTGGGCAGACGTGGGATGTCGGAGAGGAGTTTTACACTGTCGAACATCTCGTAGCGCTCGCGGAAGGGTCGAACGCGATGCATGGTGAGCGGAGCACCAAAGAATGGCGTTAGGCTTGGTCGTAGTTTCTACGGCTCTTCTCGATTTAGGAAAAGACTTTACTAAGAGAGTCTAAGTCACATGGGGTATTCTCACTGGGATTTTTACATTCTGCTTCCGAAGCAAGGCAAAGGATAAGTGTGTTACACCTTTTACGTTTTAAACTCGAGTTGCAGTTCAATCAGTGCGATATTGGTAGATGGAAAGCTACAAGAACAGATGTGTGGGTGAAGCCATAGAACACATTTGCTTGACATTTTTGAGCAGGGATCTTACCAAGGGCCAGAAATGAGATGTGTGGCTCACAGACCGTGAGCGCAACATCCAAGTAGGAGACAAGTTTATAAAGGGCATTGGCAATAAACTTTTCTTTGTTGCAGCTTTTTTTTTTTCCAAGTATTGTAAATACTCTTTCCTGATATTATGTACAGCCTTGGAATGGCACCTTTTAACTAACCCCAGGTGTATTTTGTTTCCAATGTTTTTATAGATGACTGTATATATGGTGCTCACTTTAGAACAGCTGTGTTGACCATTTATGCTGCATAGGTGTGTCATAGCCTTAGAGTTGTGTGCGGGTGGTTGAACCTTTGGGTGTACAAACGTCACGTCTGAGTGCTGTCCCTTACCCATTTGTTGATAGGTGAATGATTGTGCATGTGGTGGATGTTGTATTATGTCGTCACGTAAAAGAAAGGGCGAGAATAACCACTACATTAAGATAATATTGGACCAAACTATTTAGAGCAAGTAAACAGTTTCTTGTACCCCTTAACGTGTCTTTAAAAGTTGCATATAGTTACAGTAGTGTATAAATTAAATATTGTGGAAAAACAGTTAGTCTTGTATTTTTCTGTATGTGTGTATATA
>NW_009609939.1:0-988 GCF_000690535.1 Cariama cristata
AACTGCCCCCAATATTTCAGTAAATCCATGGGCTCTGTGGCAGTCCATGGTTCGGGGCAAGTTCATGTACATGCTTCCCACTTATCCCAGAGGGAATTCCATGGTTCTACTGTCCATCCTGGATGTTCAACGGGAGGGGCGGCCTCCCCTCCCACGTTTTTGGATGTCAGAGCCTGGACCAGCAGGCTCATGCCTAAACCTAGTTCTGTATACTTCCCTATGAATGTTAACACAAAAAATACACCACGGAACACCCTTCTTCCAGGGCTGTACTATGTTCACAGCGTACACACCAAAACACTAAAGCACGAGAGAGGTACAAATCCACAGGGAACAAATTGTGATCACAGACGCTACACTTAATATTTATAAAACGAAACCAGGGTGACAGATTAAGCTGGGCTGCGCGATGCAAAGCAGCGCTGGGGGCCTATGATGACCCGCACAGTCTGCCGATCCACCCCCCCTTCACTAATTCACTAGCGGTGCGTCCCTCAGTTAGCAGTGCAGTCCCTAACTGGGTCCCACTTTCTTTTGCAAATTAACTCCGCAATCCCATCCTCGTTGCCATTTTTATGTATTTATTTTATATAAATACATTATTATGTATTTATTTTTATGATTCCAGAGTAAAAGCTCACACACGCAGGGTTCGTTTAAAAAGCAAAGCGTTACAGTGCTTATTGCCAGCAGATTACATACACACCGACCCCACGATGGATGCGTACAGTTCCCCGGTGGTGTCATTCCGGGGTGCTGGATGATCAGCAGGCACAAGGCATAACGGCCGTCCCCATAGAGGCAACGTTGTCCTCGCTGTTGTATCTGCCCTCCCCAAGCCCCTGCTCAGCATTTATCCATGCTGAGACCCACAATTGTTCCGGCATGTGTGATCAGTACATGCTGCAAGGATCGCTACGCTCCGCCCTTAGAGGTTGCCTATTCACCACATACCGTACTGTTGTTCCAGGAGTATGTACAGGGTGAT
>NW_009609940.1:0-26221 GCF_000690535.1 Cariama cristata
GTGGCCGCACTTGGGATAGCCTTGGCAAGGGCACAGGGTCGCCCTTGAGCCCTCGTCCTGCTCGGGCTCCGGAGGGTCGTACCCTTCGGGCACGGTGCCCGCGGGGAGCACTGAAAGTGTACGTGTGATGAATAAATACAGCCAGCCGGGATTCGGCCCTGGTCTTGGCCAGGCCCTGGGTCGGCTGGCAGAGGGTCCGGGCAGTGCAGGGCCCTGCCACCCTGTCGGGGTCTGGGCTTGCAGACCTGTGCCTGCCTGGGGCCGGGAAGGCAGGGCTTGTCCCCTCTGCCCTGAGCTGCCATGGAGGCAGGCACCGGTGTTCTCGGGTGGTCCTGGCTTCCCAGCCCCTGTGGACCAGGAGAGTCTGCTCCCAGGAGCTGTCTGAGCTCCATTCTGGGTTCTCCCCAGTACGACCCTGCGAAGCCAGGCTGAGGTGTGTGTAAGTAGAGGATCTTTACAGCAGAGAAACCCATGTGGTCTTCCCAAACATTTGCATCTCAGCAGTACTCAAGTTTCCAAAAACTGGGATGTGCTGTGTTAAAAACAAGGCTGAAAAAGCCCTTTATGTTTCCCTCTGTGAACAGCAGCATGGTGTACCCGCAATGAAGAGGCGCTCGCTCTGGCCTGCCAGAGGCAAACAGCTGTCCTGTGCATCTCCCGGGCATGCAGAACCAGCAGGCGTTGTGCTCCTCAGCTGCTGTGTGCTGGAGCCCATCTCTCTCAGGAGTGCCGGTGATCTTCCCAGTCTCACCGCTAGCATGGCCTGTGCTGCCCAGGGCAGGCCTGAAGCCTTTGGGAGCTCATGGGATGCACATGCAGTCTCTTACTGGGGTGCAGAAGGGTTCATGGTCACATACCGTGATGTGGTATGTGTTTCATCACAGTGCTGGCTCTGTGAGCGCCTTTAACTTTTTCGCTGGCTACAACTGATAAAGGGCATGTAACTGAGCTGCTTGTGCACATAGCCCAACAGCTGTTGCTGTGGGGTGGTGGTTGTACGTGTATATATATGTTAATTGTTTCCTAGTTTGCTGAATTTGAAATTAATGGAAAGAGCTTCACTACCACCAGGCAGTCTTTGTTGTCCGTTGGGTTTATTGTCATCACCAGAAGAGTTTATCTCTAGCAGTTGCTGAATAACAGAGATATGATGTACTGGAGTGTGTCCCTCAGAGGGCTGATGATTAAGAGACTGGAGCGTCTGTCGTATGAAGAGAGGCAGCGAGTGCTGGGCCTGTTCAGCCTGGAGAAGAGAAGGCTCCAGGGGATCTCATCAGTGTGTATGAGTACCTGATGGAGGGAGTAAAGGAGATGGAGCCAGGCTCTGCCCTGTGAGTGGGACCAGAGGCAATGAGCACACACTGAAACACAGGAGGTTTTATTTGCACATAAGAAAACACTTTTTTATTGTAAAGGTGGTCAAATCCTGGCACAGGTTGCTTGTAGAGGTTGTGTAGTGTCCATCCTTGGAGATGCTGAAACTGCGGCTGGACATGGTCCTGGGCAGTCTGCTCTGGCTGACCCTGCTAGAGCAGGGGTTGGGCTGTGCCCGCCAGGTTCAGCTCTTTTATGCATTTGACTCATGCTGTCTGAACAGAAAATAGCACATTAGCGTTATAAACTGGATACTCTTTATTATTATGGCGAGTGTTGACTGTTTTATGCACCATCATAGGATCAAGGAGATCCAGGGTGCAGACTGAAAGCAGGAGATGTATCGGCCTTGTGACTGTTACCTTCTCCAGCTCCCCACATCCCTGCCAGTGCCCCCCAGGGCCAGGAAGGCAGGGCTGGGAATGCGTTGTGCTCCTTCAGCACAAGGTGGTGGCTGCTCTGAAGCCCCGGCAATGGTCAGAATGTGCTGTGCATCTGAAAGTGAATTACAGGAGGATCTTCCGTGAATTTTCAGCTGAGTTGTACCAAGACATGTACTGATTAACAAACAGGCTAGGTAACGAGTATTACTCTGCTGAAACTTTGGCTAAGAGGAATGCAAACCAAAATGGAGAGAGATAGGACTGTCTTGTAGCCAGCAGCTGCCTGCCTGCCAACTTGGAAATGGAGCCTGTCTGTGAAACTTCTCTTCACCCTAGAAGCGGTTAGGGCAGGTGGGTTGAGAGGGAGGTTCCAGTATGGTGTAGTCTCTGTGGGCTGACCCTTCCTTTTTTAAAATGACCCCACCCACCACCTTTTTTTTAAAAAACCTGTGCTATTTTCCAGTTCTGTGTGGTGGTCCTTCTCAGGGTCGTGCCATCACTCTGAGTCTTTGGCTCCTGGAAGCTGTCCTTCTGCTTTCCTGCCATCACAGTTCCTCAGAGCATACACGCTTCTTCACAGGCCTTTTTGTCTCCTCTCGCCTTTCTGTCCCACTGCGCATTGACAGTATTTCTGGTGTGTTGACCCCTCTCTCTGTGGTATGTGGCATGGCAGCTGTTAAAAGCCATAGGAAAAATGACAAGAGTTCCTTGTCTCAGTGTTGGTCTCCAGTTTTCATGCCATCCTGGAACTTCACTCTTCCTGTGCTCAGCTTCACTTCTGTACACTAGAAGTATTTTTCAAGTTACTTCCCTGCATTATGGGCCTTGAATGCTGGCTTTTGAATGGCTCAGGAACGTCAAGGTTGAGGTTAGGAACTGCTAGTCCACCTTGTTAGGCCAAGATAAGTGCTTGGGGATAGTCCCCAGGCAATATAGAAGGGTTTTGCTCAGGAAAACGCTGAGCTAACAAGGAAGACTTTTGCAGTATTTTCTTTTTCAAGGATGATGCCTGGTGCAGAAGCAGATGGAGATGCTGGCTGCATGGCAGGCCCTGAGAAGGTGTGTGCTAAGGCAGGATGCTGTCGCCGCTGGACCCGCATTCTCCCCTGTGGCACTTCCAGTGGGTTACTGCGACCATCTCTGCATCCCGGGGAATACAAAAGGTCTTGCACTCTTGTGGCCTTTGGCAGAGACTCTGCAAGATGATGCTGGGAAATTTGTCTCATGTAATTGAGTAATATTTAAAAATATAATAAAATGGTAAAATTGTAACCCAGAATGTGCTTCCTGATGTGTTTTCTTTGGGACTCTGCGGTACATATGCTAGCTATGCAATGTCCATGTATGTTTGGTTTTTCTATAAATGTGAGCAGAATTATTTGTTTGAGGGTATTTTCCAAATTGAAGTAAAGGATTACTTTTTATTATGTGAGTGGTTACAAGCTAACTAAAGACTTTGGCACCTCCTAGAAGGGCAGGAGCAGTGGTATTTAAAACTTTTTATTTCCCTTCCCTGCTGTATTATATATAATACCTTGTATGCTGCCTGTGGTTAGTTATTCTCTACAGCAGCATCAGTGGGATCTCAAAACCGACCCAGAAAGGCATCCTGCTGGCTAAACTTCTGATCAGTGTGAGCCACCAGCCCTTCTGGAGAGGCTGCAGCTTGCTGTCCTGACAGCTCTTCACAGCAGTTGTCTTCAGTAGATGCTTGGTGACATGCATGGCAGGGATGCTGTCTGGCATTGATCCCAGGGACAGATGTCCCCAGCTGGAGACGAGGTGAAGGCCCTGCTCATGGAGTGCCCTCTCCATGCTGCTCTTCACTGGCCGGGCTCCGAAACGTCAGCTGTCCCCACCTTGGCCGGGCTGGTAGCTCTGTGCATGGGTGTTCTCCAGGAGCCCACACAGAGGAAGCGGGGTGGGGATGGGTGACTCCAGGCAGGGGTTTTCCTGCTGCCCGCTGTTGGAAAGAGAGGCACATAGCTTCGTACCTGCATGAGAGGGACAGCCTCCAGAGCAGGCTCCAGACCTGCGCTGGTGTGCGGGCTGCCTTCTGCTCACTGCGGGATTGCATACACAGACCTCCATGCAGACTCGCTGTGGCACAGGGCTGTTCCTCTACCAAACGGGATTAGTTGCTGTGGTCTCATGGCGTTTCTAAGGAAGTCCATCCAGGCATAAGTGGCTCAATGTAAAGCAAATGATTTGGAGGTGACATGGGCGGTGAGCCTTGCAGAGCTGTGCTGGGTGCAGGCTGGTGGGAGTGTGGAGGGACCTTGCCCATACCTCCCCATGTGCACTGCAGTGGCTGATGTTGTCTGCTGGGGCAGATTTCCTCCTCGCACTGCAGAAAGGCTTTCTCTTTGGCACGCAGGTGTCGGGAGGTTCCTGGCACCCGTGCACCTGGGAGGGGGTGGTTGGTGTGAGTGGTGCCGGGTAGAGCCAGGCAGGCAGGCAGCGCTGCCGCCCCAGCAGTGGGAGCACGGATGGAGGGTCAGGGGGCAGGTACCCCAGGGATGGGTAGTGTGGCCCCCCAAGGGGAGCAGGTGGGTAGCTGCATGACACGGGTGGCTTTTTAACCACACCTTTGGGATACAGGGAAGAGGAGGAATAAGTAACGTCAACTTTAACTAGAACTGTGCTTTATCTTCAGAGCTCCTCTCCGAGTGCTGCTGAAAATGGCTTGGACCCTGACGAGGAGCCTCTTCTCAGAAAAAATCCCCGCCGGTTTGTCATCTTCCCTATCCAGTACCCAGACATATGGAAAATGTATAAACAGGCTCAGGCCTCCTTCTGGACAGCAGAAGAGGTGAGTCCTGGGGTCAGTGTGTTGGCACAAGGTGCTCAGGCTGGGGTCCTGGTTCTTCCTTCCCAGCTCTCCTGCTGGCTTCTGTGTTGTAAGGGTTGGAGTTAACTGCATTGAACATGAGGTGCCTGCACTAGGACAGTGGAAAGAAAGCTGCTTCCACGGGGTGATTTGGCGGAGCTGTTTTAGGTGTTTGGTTTAGGATGAGGCGGAATTGTATCCTGGGAAGCTTCTCTGGTTATAGGGGGAGGCCTAAGTCAGATAGTTCTAATTTGTGGTCTGATAGCTTCTACCCTGCTGTGGTTTCTGTACCTGCAGTTAACTCCTTGCCCCTGTAAGATGTTCTGGGCAATTTCATGTGAATGCTGTTCTTTAAGTTAGGCACCTAATTTCCAGAAAGGTGGTGTTATCAGGGGCGCTTGCTAAAAGTGCTTCTAATTGACTCTTGATTGCCCTGGTTAGATGCTTGCCCCGTGTTATAACGCAAGCTGTAAGTTTTTCCCCAAGGTTGCTGGTTAGCCAGGCTTGAGCAGTACTCAGCTCGCTGTGCTTGCAGCAGTGGAGGCTGTGCTAATCTGGAGAGATTACCTACCAGCTGAGCTGGTTGTTACAACTCGAAGCTTCTGCAGCCTTTGCTTGTTTGTGAGCAGTGATCTGCAATTGCAGAGCAGTGAGCTGAAAGCACTGGCAGGCTCTAAATAGGCCAGAAACAATCCTGGGATGGCAAGGAGCAGCTGTCTGTAGAAGTGCTATTCTGTTGCCTTCCTGAGCGGCTTGCTGCCCTGTTGCAGTAGAGGTTGATTTAAGCCATTAAAGAAAAGGCATTTAAGCCCCTGCCTGATCAGCATTGCCCTTTTATC
The DNA here is from genome assembly GCF_000690535.1 of Cariama cristata. Classification (NCBI taxonomy): domain Eukaryota; kingdom Metazoa; phylum Chordata; class Aves; order Cariamiformes; family Cariamidae; genus Cariama; species Cariama cristata. The sequence goes on from NW_009609940.1 coordinate 5,427, forward strand.
GTATTACTGATTCCTTCGTATGCTGTCCAGCCGTCTGTTGGTGTTTCCAAATGAACTGGAAAGGTAACTGTAGAACTGGTTTGTGTGTATAAGTGTTTATACACATACACACATGTACACATATATAAGTTTTTAGACCTCTGTATTTTTCACATCTGGCCCTACTTAACTGCTGCTGTGGTTCAGAAATCCCTCCAAACAAACAAACAAACAAAAAAGGCCTATGCAAAGGAAGTTGTGGTTTTCTGCTGTGGCTAGAGTTCAGTCTGGTAGAGGAGAGCAGTTGTACAGCCTTCACCCTGTGCCATTCTTTGGCAGGATGGAGGCTGAACACCTGCCAAAGGCAAAAGCCCCCTCAGTCCATCTTTTGGCACACCTGAGTATGGGTTACTTGCAGTATCAGCCTTTATTTCAAGTAGAGTTTGTGTCGCAGAGTGAGCTCTGCTTATTTGTGCATGTTCGTACTCACAAGAAGAGGATACTAATGCTTTTCAAAATCTGATTTATTTGTAATTCAATAGACGCTAATTTTTGTTCCAAGTTACAAAAGTGTAAACTGCGAAGCAAACACGTGATGTTACTGTTGCAAAGGGAGACAGCAGTACTGCAGTGTGTCTGTTGTCTTTTACAGTCACATGTGTTTAAATTCTTTACATGTAAAAATTTGAAAGCAAACAACAAAACTCTGCCTCAGTCATTTGACTAGGCTGCTTCTGTTCATACAGAATGACAAACTCAAAAGGGCAATAAGGTTTTTCTTTTTTTTCTTTTCATTAGGTTGACTTGTCGAAGGACCTTCCTCACTGGAACAAGTTGAAAGCAGATGAAAAATACTTTATCTCTCATGTTCTGGCATTTTTTGCAGCCAGTGATGGAATTGTAAATGAAAACCTGGTGAGAAAGCTTTACAGATGGCTTGAATACTTATTTTATTGGCTTATTGGCTTTTCATTTTGGTTTTCTCGCATTCATGCTTAAGTTTATTAATTGTGTGCTTTTTTTCCTTCCCATCATCTCACCTTTGCCAAGGGGAATAAGCAGCTTGTTTTGCTGAGGCGAGTGTCTGAGTTAAATTGGGTCAACTGTGGTCAGCAAGACTCCAGATCACATCGCTCTTGGACACAGTTTTTAAGCTCAGCCTCCTGCCTGGCTGTGTTGATCCACATTTCTCAATAACTTAATAGAACCCCATGCTTTTTCCTGTACTTGCGTTAGATGAGAAGTAGGGGAGGATTGTGCTTTGTCATGCTCTGTATTCTTTATTTTGGTAAAATCCATTTTGCTCTTGCTGAACGGCATCCTAGAATCTTTTAGGGCTGCAGGTGGGTGCTGCTAAAAGGGGGGGAGATCTTTCTGTTGAAATTGGTTCTGGGCTGCAGAATGTCTCACCACAGGTTATGAGTGGTATCTGACTGCAAATGCTCAGTTTAGATCTTGAATGTCTATAACGTGTAGAATATGTCATAGTATATGTGCGTATGTTTCAGGAACACGTCTTACGTCATACTGTTTATTTTTTTCAATGATGAACAAAAAGTTCAATATGAAGTGTTTGCTATTGCAGTGTTTTGCTGTTTTCCTCCTGTATACGTTTGCCCTCATGCTGCACTGCAGCTCTGTATCCAGTATGCACCGCAGATGTATTTACTTCTAGCTAGCTTGCTTTATTTTCTTCTGCACCATACCTATCCTATTGACATATCTGTGAATAAAGTATGGCCGAACTGCTCCCATCCTTTCTCTGTGGTAGGGATCTATTGTCTCTCCCTTTAAGCTTAGAGTACTGTCCTGCAGGACTGGTTTTACTGTACTCATTGCTGTGCTTTCTGGTTTTGGTAGGTGGCACGTTTTAGTCAGGAGGTGCAGATCCCAGAAGCTCGTTGTTTCTATGGCTTTCAGATTCTTATTGAGAACGTTCACTCAGAGATGTACAGCTTGCTCATAGACACCTACATCAAAGATCCTGAGAAAAGGTAAACCTCTGGATGTGTTACACACCCACGGGAGATCTGTCACCTAATCCAGTGGCACTGTTGTTGGGCAGCAGCAGCAGCTGTCTTCTGTTTCACACTGACTTTCTGGGGGAGTTGGGGACAGTTCCTTAATGCTTTCAAGGCCTGCGTGCCTGACCCCCAAAATGGAAAAAAGTGTTTCTGACCAACAGACTTGTGTGGGAGTGTCAGAAGGTTAGTTAATATTTGTATAAATCTTTGATTGCAGGAAGTGTGGACTATGTGAAATGTTGTTAAAGGTTAGACAAGCTCCTTGTGGTTATTGTGCTCCTCAGGTGCTTGCTCTCACATCAGTAAAGGTTCTGCCTCAGGAAATGGAGTAGTCGTGATCCAACTGGTGTTTCTAACGTGCACTAATCAATGTATTGCATCATTTCAGATTTTTTGTTGTCAGTGCTTTTTCATACAACTCAAACTGCTTATTTTTAAAGTATTGGGTTCTTTGGAGAGCCCCATCACCTTTGTTGTCTGGAACACTTCCTAGTCCAAATGGTAATACATTTGAAGAGAAGCACTTTCCCTCAGAAACTCCACCATGGTGATGGTCAGGCAGAGCTTGGTTTCCCACAGTGGCATCCTGTGTGGTGCCAGTGGGAGGACTGCAAGGTTTTCTGTCAGGTGTTTAGCATGGGAACAGAGCCTGTGCTCGTGGGAATTGTCCAGTTCCTTTTGTGGAGCTGGGCAAGATGAGGTTTAGCTTGGTGGGTAGGAAGTGGCTGCCATCTGGCTTGAAGTCTGAAAGGCAGCATGGTCTGGTGGGTGGGCGCTCCTGGGATGAGACATTTGAGTTCACTTCCCATCTCTGCAGCTTGCCTCCTCTGAGACCTTTGATTTGTCACTTTCTGCACATCTGCCTCCCTGTGCCTTTGTTATCAGAGATCATCACCCCTTTGGGGTGGGAACAGTCTCTTACTTGGGTTAGTTCAGAGCCTAGCGTACCGGCTTCCTCTGTCTGGTAGAGCCAGTAGGGACAACCAGGGCAGATTTACATAAATCACTTCTTATTATTTTGATGTTTTCTCTTTGTTTTCTTCTATAGGGATTTCTTATTTAATGCTATTGAAACAATGCCTTGTGTCAAGAAGAAAGCAGATTGGGCTCTGAAGTGGATTGAAGACAGAGAATCCACTTTTGGTGTGTAGCTTCTTAAAAACTTGTTTCTGTTGCACATGTCACAAAGTAATCCTCAGAGTGAGCTGCATCCCTGGGATGTGAAATGAAATTCTTCACAGATGATGTAGTGGGTCGTGGGTCTCAGGTTTAACTAAGGAACTAAGTAACTTCTGTTGAACATGTATGTTTTTATCTTCAACTAAAGCAATATAGTAAAGGCAGGGGCCACTAGAATCATGTTACGAAAAATGCTTGTGGGTTTCTCTGTCTTTTTGTCTTTATACTGGACAACCCTAGTTTCTTCAGTTTTTTGGTTGTAGACCTTGTTTTCTAGGAGTTCTGATAATTTCTTCCAGTTGACTCCTATTTTGTACTCCAGTGTTCAGAACTGGGCAGCTGAAGTCTTCCAAGTTCAGACTTTTTCTGTGTTCATATTCATATAGACAAATTCATGTGTGATGTTAGCCTTTTTTTTAACAGCATGACTGAGCCTGAGCAAAAAAGATTCAAGAATCATCTGTCTCTGGTGTTTCTGGTTTGCTGTTGGGACCAGGTTTCTAGTTCTTGTATCTCGTTTCAGAGCTGGGTTACTGGCTCAGCTTCCATCAGCATGGTGCAGGGCATCCTTTCCAGTGTTCTGCATTCAGCTTACAGTCTTGACTCTGAAGGATGTGTTGTAGCTGAAATGAATAACGGGCAGACTCTGGTGGATTTTCTAAACCAAACATCCTCTATACTTAGAGAAAGTGTAGGAGATGGGGAGATTCAGTCAGGCTAACAAAATAAATCTGAATATCATTCTTTTGCAGCATTTGTTGTTCACGGCTCTTATTTGAGTGAGGTTCTTTTTGTAGCTGTAGATTCTCCTGTCCTGGAGCATCCCCCTGCCTCCCCAATATGGCTTTGCTTGCTGTGTGTGGAGTCCCTTCTTTATCTCCTTCAGTTGAGTCACAGCAGTGTGTGGTGTGCCAGGAATGAGAAGGTTCCCTAACTCAAAAAGCAATGTTCCCCCCACCCCCTGCCCCCAAAGTTGATGCATCCTATCCAAATTTTTGTAAAGTACATCTCTACTCTTCTATTTTTTCATCTTATTGAAACTTCCCAAGTTTAAAACATTTAGGGGGCCAGGTCTTACAGGTATGGATTATGAGATAAGGTATATGAAAGTTGCCGCCTGTCTTGTTTGCTTGGTGCTTGTTTCCAGCTTGGGGACCTGGCCTGCAACTGGGTCTCTGCAGCTTTGGTTGATTTCTCATGGAGCGGGTTCAATTGCTGTATCTGTTCTCTGGACTGTCAGCCTCCTGGCGTGCATTCATGTTATGTCGTGCTGCTGATGGGCGATTTTTGTTTCAGCATAACTCATTTGTTTGATACTAGTCAGGTGGAATGTAGTAAAACCATATTGAGTTTCAGTCTTGTGCTTCATTAAACCTATATTGTATGAGCAACCTTCCTCCACTCCTCTCTAGAAGTAACGTAGGAGATTTTTAGTGTTGCCAGACAAGTTCTTTCCTTAGTAATTTCTGTGATACTTGTAAGGTCGTGTAGCTCTTCATGCTTTTTTTCCTAACTTGAATTTCTTCAGATGAGCCAGCAGATGGCATTTGCATCTCGTAGAGGAAGTGGAACATCTGGCTATTTTGGGGTTATTTTATTTTTTAAACAAAATTCTGTGCAGTTCTCACTGGGAAAAGGCACCAGCACTTAATGCAAAAGCTCTTCATGTTCGAATATACCCAAGGATCTTGTGAAGTTGTTTAAAATAGAGTACATGTAATGATGTGTCTTCAGCAAGCAGTCAGATGGTCTTGTAGTCTGAAGAAATACATTCCTGTAGAGAATAGGGAGAACTGGGACCAATAATGCTGTGCTTTCCTTGGATGAAAGGTGGGATAACATAAATAGTTATTTGTGTCTTGATGAATTATGTTCTGTGCTCTTCCACTCTTGTAAGAACATGGTTTTATGTAGATTCTCAACAAGCAGAAATTGAGGTGTAGGATTTTTTATTTAATTTGTAGGAGATTCCCCCTTCTCTCAGTTTTGTCTATTAGTTACACAGCCATTTTCCTGCCTTTTAGGAGAAAGAGGTAAAGGAGTACTAATGTCTTGGCCACTTTCTTTCCATTCTGACCTGTGGCAGTTTCAGTGGATGCCCTGGTTCTGCAGTTCTGCCGGGGTTGCCTGTGGTTAAGTGCTGTTGCGTGTGTAGACCCTGTATGCCTTAGGAACTTCTGCTGAAAGATGCGGTCAGATACAGCACCTGGTGCTGCAAAGGGGATTGCTCCTCTCCAGCACCGGTCGGTCTGATGCAAATGGTCCATCTTGCTGACGAGCAATACACTATTTTGTGTTTAACTGAAAATGTGTTATGTTAAACAGGTGAGCGAGTGGTTGCCTTTGCTGCAGTTGAAGGCATCTTCTTTTCGGGTTCCTTTGCTGCTATTTTTTGGCTGAAGAAGAGGGGCCTGATGCCTGGACTGACTTTCTCCAATGAACTCATTAGCAGAGATGAGGTAATGTGTCATGTCCTACATACTGTCTGGGAAGGAAAGTGAGTTTCCAGGGGAAGGGCAGAATTATATTCGTAAAGATCTCATAGTCTTGCCACTGCAGCCCACCTCTGGTGGCAGGGAGGGTTGGAGGGAAGGTGAAGAGAGCAGAAAGCAGTGTTTGGATAGGAACCAGTGAAAAAGAGAGTCCAGCAGCAAGTAGGAGATGCATTTCTGGGTACGATGGAGCCTTTTTAATGTTGATAGTATTGGAGACCAAGGAGGTGGTAGAAGTCTGAGTTGGTTCTCTGCTAGCCAGTGTCAGCAGCAGAGTTTTCCAGGGCAGGTCCACTGTCCTGGTAGGACAGAGGTCCTGATTACCTGCCGGATAACTGCAGGCCATGCTCCCTAGAGCTTCTCCTGTAGTAAGCCTTCTGCGTTTGCTTGAACATCACCTCCTAGGCAGCACTGAAAAGAGATTTCCTTGACCCAGAGCAGTGCCTGATCCTGTTTCTGCAGCCTGACGGAGGAGCTGTACCTGCTGACACAGGAATATTGGAGTCCTGCAAAGGAGCAGGCTATTCCCAGAATATTTGTGGAAGGGGGAAAGAAGGAGACTTCTAGCTAGAAGTTACTAAGGAACTTGAAGCCCAGGTGCTGCTATGTCTCTCAGCAGAAATACTTGTTTTTAAAGGGAGTAAACATAAATATTAGCAATATCCCAATGCATAGCGTGATCAAAGAGGTGGACTTTTTGGACTGAAGGGGATGTTTTTTCCTGTGCCATGAAGGGAGGCAAAGGCCTGGCTGTCCAAGGGCTGGTGTGGAATTGCACAGTCCCCAACTGCAGTGGGGACTGGTTTGGGCAAGAACCTAGCTAGGACATGACTGAGTCTTGCTCTACCTTAACTCTTCGGTCAGGTTCAAGTGGCCTCTGTGTACCACTTCTCATCTGCCCCTAGTTGTGGGTCCCAGAGCTTGCAGCGGGCCTTCTGCATATGTTGCCTGGCCAGCTGGGGCAGGTTGCTGCAGAAGCAGCAGGTACTGTTCCTCTCCATGTTCTTGTGCTACTGCACAGCGATGGAATCTCCTGGGAGGGGGCAGCTACAGATCTGTGTTAGAGGGGGGTGCTTCTTAGCTTAAGATGTGATGTGTCTGAGGGGCCACATGTCAGCACAGTGAACGTGGCAGGCCGTGTGCTGACAAATGCCCATTCTTTTCACTGCTTCCTGCACCGCTGCCTGCCAGTTGGCAGTGGTTGCTTACGGTTGGGGCCTGGTTTTAAGGCACTGCACAATTTACAGCTCTGTCAGGACTGAAAAAGCGGAAAGACCAGTTTTATATGCAGTATAAACATGCTAGTGGTTTGGACTTACCAGAGTTGGTCTAAAAGAATAAAGAGCTTTATCATAATGGAAATAATTTCCATGGAATAGATAAACTGATTTGAAAGGAGGCATCTTACCAGATGCCTTTAATGTAAAAGACACTTTTGAAGAAAGTGATATGATCAGTAAGCAAAACCAAACAGTTTTTCAGCCTTGTCCTTCCTTGTGTCTTCTGTTTCTGTGAGTCATCATGAACTGATCCATTCAAGTGAGGAAGTATTTGTTTGTTAGAGGGATCACTTGCAGGTGAATGAGATGTAAGTTCCTCTATACAGCAGCGTAACTGTGCTCAACTCTGCAGAGAAGTACCAAAAGACTGAATTTTTCTTGAGTTCCACTGGCATAATTCCAACTGCAGAGCTGTTACGAAGGGTAAGGCTTGGTGCACACAGCACCTGCATCGAAAACCAGGAAATGCTGTTACAAAGGCAGTGGCAGTAAAAGTAATACGCAATGGAAAACTACACAAACTGTTTTCTGATGCACCTGAACAGATAAATGGTTAATGCTCAATATGTTTTTTGAGCTGCAGGCTCAGTTCCCAGGCTGTTCTTTGAGCTGGTGCATCTCTGATTCTTAAAGGTGCAAAGCTGCTGGGAGCACCAGTCAGTGAGGAGGTGGTTCAGGTGAGAAGCCAGGCACGTCCTGCATCGTGCTGGTGATGTTGGCCTGGACAAGACCACGGGAAGCCCTGCAGCAGACAGCTGATGCTGTCCCCAGAGAGGGAGTATTTCCCAAATTATGTTATTTCAGGGCTGTTTTGTGACCTGAATCACAAGGATTTTGTAGCCTTTCTGAAAAAGTTTTCACTTCTTGCTTTTGTTTTGATCCTTAACAGTAGCACTGGATTTTCTTGTAGCCCATAGTCTGCCAAATCCTTCTGAACTGGTTTTCACTCTGGCTGTACCCTCATGGTGCTTATAGGCTGTAATCTCCACCTTGCAGTTGAGAGGAGATGGTGGCACGGTGCTGCTTTATTCTAGCAGCAATGGGTATGGCTGAAGCCAGAGGCTCAAGCTGTAGCCAGGCAAGCTGAAGTAGACACTGAGGCATCTCTTGGAGCAGCTGTCTGGTAGCCCCCTCAGACTGTGAGGGATTGCTCATTTCCTAATGTTATATTATCCTGGCTGGAGGCTTTTCTGAAAATCTTGGAAATGAACACAATTTACTGGGCTCTGTGCAGGATAACTGGGTGAAATGTGAAGTTGGGTTATGGTAGCCTTAAGTATTACAAACCTATGAACGTTGTGGTAGCAAATTCCTCACAGTAACTGCATGTTGTGTGGAGAGATAACTTGTTAATCTTGGATTTGGTGACTCTAATCTGAATTTTCCTTTCTGAAAATGCTGTTAGGAGAAGCAAGGGAAGAAATGCTACTAAAAGAACTTAAAACGGTGATCTCTGTACAGGTATCTCAAAGCGCAGAGCAGGTTAAACAGTCTATGGTAACTGGCAGATAGTAGGAGTCTTTCTGCAAAAGCATCTCTGCAAAAGCGTGAGGCAGGGACCCAGCAGGGCTCTGTGTAGGATCCCTGACAGTAGCAGAACAGCTCTCAGAAATATTTACCTGAGAAACATGTATGCTGAACATTATTTTGTCATAGGTGGCATGTGTTGGATTTCAGATGTTACTAACTAGGTTGTCAAATAAAAGTGAGCGCTACACATGGTAACATTAAGACTGTGAAAGAACAGAAGGCTAAGAAGCTTCAACCTGAATGAGGCTGTCTCAAAGTAAGAGTAAACTATGTGGAACAGGGAAAAACTGACTTTTTTTTTTTCATTATTCTCTGTTATTTCAGGGTCTACACTGAGGCTAAGAAGCTTCAACCTGAATAAGGCTGTCTCAAAGTAAGAGTAAGCTATGTGGAACAGGGAAAAACTGAAAAATTATTCTCTGTTATTTCAGGGTCTACACTGTGATTTTGCTTGTCTAATGTTCCATTATTTAGTGCACAGACCGACAGAAGAGCGGGTCCGTGAGATCATCATTAATGCTGTTGAAATTGAGCAGGTAAGCCTGGCCGGGACAACATCATAGGCAGCGCAGGACCAGTCTTATGTGCAAAAATAAATTGACTTCTAACTTTTGGGATTCCATATTTGATACTTGACTCAGGCCTGGATCCCTGATGCATTATACCATCCTTTGCCTCTTCCTTAATAGTGACAATAAGAGTCAGAGACTTTCTGATTCAGTTGTCAAGCAACTGGGAGAAGCTGAAACTGGCAGCTGGTTTCCTCCTTAACAACAGAAAGGAAGAAAGGCTTTCTTATTTAGTACAGGATAGAATAGTTCCAGTTGGAAGGGACCTGCAACAATCATCTAGTCCAACTGCAACTGTCTCTTAAAGAAGAGTTTGTTTACCTCTGTCCTCTCAAGATCTTTGTCTGTTCCTACTATATACACATCCCTGCTTGTCCTCCGGAGAAGACACGGTTTGTTCTGGCCACGTGTACTGTGCTGGGTTTTTTTTCTGAGATTACTGTCAGGTTCTTTCACATGAAGTGCCACCCATCTGCAACTACAAGTTTCTGCACCGCTGAGTGTTTGTCAGGATTATAGTTCATTCTTTCTTTTCTGTTGTCATCTAACTACTGTGATGATGACAAATGCCCCAGCTTTGCCTCACAACACTGACGGGTATTGCATCCATGCCTAAACATATACATGACTGGGTTCAGCACTCACGTATATCACTATCCTCTCCAGTCTGTCATTCTGTAATGGCTGGAAGCCAAGGAAAACAGGAGATTTCTGGATCTATTCCTGCTCCCACTAGTATGGTCTGTAGGTTTTATTGAACCTGGAGCTCAAACTTACACTAAAGCTTGGGATCTTAAAGGGGGCTGGTGAAAGGCAGATGAGAGGGGCAGTAATAGAAATTCTTGTGCTTTTACCAGAAAAACATGCTAAAAAGAAGGGAAGTCAAACAACTACTGAAAACAGAAGACACTTGTTGAGTTTAATGATGCAAGTTATTTATCCAGACAACTGCCAGGGGAGCTTGGAATATCACAAATTGTGTTACTGTGAAACAGAGGTGTCTTCTCGCCTTTTCCCTTTTTAAATTTCATTTCTGTAAATGTCATCTGTATTTTAACTTCCAGGAGTTTCTAACAGAGGCATTACCTGTAGGTCTGATTGGAATGAATTGCACTTTGATGAAACAATATATTGAATTTGTCGCAGACCGGTTACTAATGGAGCTTGGGTTCTCAAAGGTAAGAGATGCAATTACCTGACATGCTGGCCTGCCAGGACAGCCCAGGAAAGTTGTCAGCACAAAGCACTTTCTTAATGTGCCTGGGAGTAGGTCATATTTAGCCCTTGCACTTTCTGTGGGTGACAGCCGAAACCACAGCATTAATATATATGCTTCGCTATTTAAAAGAGCAAGAGCAATTTAGGCCATTGTTTCCCTTCAGCTGCTCTGCAGGTTTGTAGTGGGGAACTTACACTGTGCTCAAGTGCTGCAGTCCTCGAAGGATAATAAGCACCTTGCATGGGTGAACTTCACCATGGACCAAACTCCTGGGGAGAGACAGTACTGAATTTGCTTAGATAGGTGTCCAGAGATTCTACAGCATATTACAGCAAGGGATGATCAAGTTTTAAAGGGTTTGACTGTTTTGTTTGTTGGGTTTTTTTAAAGCATTGTTACCCTATCAGAATCACCACAGTAATAGTGTTTCTGTTGCCTAGGCCTTTCATGCCGAAAATCCTTTTGATTTCATGGAGAATATTTCTCTGGAAGGAAAAACAAACTTCTTTGAGAAGCGGGTTTCAGAGTATCAACGTTTTGCTGTTATGGCAGAAACAATGGACAACGTCTTCACTCTGGATGCAGATTTTTGATAACCTGGCAAGCAAACGGTGACTGTTTCCCTCTCCCCATCTCACTTTCTGCTGTGAAATTGTCTTCATTTCCTCTCCTGGAATTGGAGTCTACTGGGATTTTTTTTCTGGGTTTTCATGTTGTTTGAGGAGTAAATATATTTCTTTCCCTGTCATTAAAAAAAAGGGGGATCCTTTTTAAAAAAATGTATATGGCTTTTTAAAAGGATGACCTTTTTAAGATTCCCTTGACTCACCTGCTGTGATTGCTGTCTTTAAAAATGACCTGGATACTACTACTTTTTTAAGACTTTGGTAGTGTTTTAAGAAAGCAAACTGCGTATTTACCTCATGTTATGGTTTTTTAATCTGAAAACCAGGTGAGGTATCACTCTATGTATATATGTTGCTATAAATTATTTTCACGTTTTCTATTTTCATGTTTATAGATTTAGTCTAGAGTAAAAGCTCTTTCCTGTCGTCCTGCTGCAAATAAGAGTAATAAGTGAATGTGGGAAGACCTGAATAAGGTATGAACTATAAAATCTTATTAAACCCAGGGATACAGTTTGATGTCCCCATTAACCTGGGTTCTGTCTGAAAACGTTTTTACTCTGATTGGAAACCTGGTGGCCGTTGGTAGGAGTTTAAATAAAATACATAAGATTTTTGTCTTACACCTGTTACTGACCAGGTCAGTGGACTTTGAATAATCCTTGAAAAGGCAAGCCTGTTAACAGTGGAGAAAAAATACATCCTGTAGTTCTTTGGCCTGTGCTGCCTGTTTTTCCCTGCTTCTATGAACAAGTGCCTTATTAGCAGTCTGTAGTTGCGCTGAGTTTCAGTTGGCATCTGACACTGGAACAGCCAGCTCTGGGTGTTGTCTGTCTTCCCTCTGTTGTGCTGGGTGATTTGATACTCTGCCCTTCTCGGTTTAACTTGTGCATTGATGGGGTGAGAAGGCACATCGTTCCCAGGGATTATCCCTTGAGGTGCCACAAACACACTACTTTGGCTGTAAGGAAGCACCAGTAATGTACAAAGGTACTTCAAGTTGTGTGTTTAATGTGAACCATTGAAACCGTTGTCACGGAAGAGCTTCTGGTGGAAGGTATTAAACTTTTCAAAACCAAATCTGGAAGTAGTATGGATTAGCAGCATCCTACAAAGGACTGCTCTTTGGGTTTTGGTGTGTTCCAGTGTGTGCCTGGAAACTTTTTTTTAATTTTCTTGATGTCACATGCAGAGAATGGAGCAGTTGAAGGATGGCTAACATACTGCAGTGGTACTTGGGTGGAAGGGATACTATTCAGTTGTAGGTGGATTATTTACAAACAGATATGCTCATTTTTTTCAAAAGTGAGGTGAGTGTACATGAGCTAGACAAAAGATTCTGCTTTATTAAACCCAAGCATTTTTTTTTACTGTTCAGCAATTTGTATAAGAGCTTTTATAAGTCTGTCTTATTGTTGCAAACATCTTGTCCTGCTTTCGATATGCCTGGCACGAGATGAGCTGACAGCCCAGGGTTATCGGTGATGGGGTGGTGTAAGTGTTATCTCCCTGCCAGCCCAGATCAGCCATAGCCCTGGGTGCCCGACTTCCATGAAACAGGTTGACCACCTTAGTGTGGTTCCTAGCAAACAATTGTCCCTGATGTAGAAATGGGCAGCAAAACTGACTGTTTTTTGGTCTCAATAAAAGGTCATGAGTATGTAATGAGCATGGAGGCAGGACAGCTTTTTTTTTCCTAGAGAAGAGCCTGCATCATTTGACATAAGGTACTTGGGGAGGCAGAGGGGGACGTGGAGAATACAGAGAAAAGCTGGAGCTGGTGTCCCTCACTAGTGTCCTGCAACTGCAAGGGAACTATGGACTCGGAGAGAAAATCCAGCTCCTTTTGGAAATACTGTGTTGATGGGGGAGAAAATGTTGTAAATGGGTCTGTTGGAGGAATGGAACCTATTTTTATGTCACTAAAAAACATTAGTTTTGAGTGTTGTGAATTAAGATGAAATTACAGAGAATATTCAAAGATGAAACTGCTATGTGCTCAGGTTCTCTAAACATATATGAGATACCAAAGTCTGGTACAACAGCTCCCACTTCATTTGTGTGTGAAATATGTGTGTAGTTTCAATAAAACTTGAACATGGAGAGGAGCATGCCTTTGTTTGCTAGTTACATGCTTTCTTGTGAAATTCAGAAGAATAAAATTGGGCCATCCCAGAGTAAGTCGGTGTTCACAGCTTTTGGGTTGTGGGAGAAAGTTACAAGTGCTCCATATGCTGTCTTGTGCTTTGTGAGCTCTTGACTTGCTGTTTCTTGTTCCCGCGAAGGGGGTTGTAGACTAGGGAGCAAACAATTTTTTCTTTTTTCTTCTGGAATTTTCTGCCTTGAAGAGAAATCTCTTGGGAGTCCCTTAGATTCAAAGAAGAAACACTCCAGAAATGTAATTTTGGTGGGTGGTATCTGATATCTGATATATCAAGGGCATCGTGCCCTTGGGTTGAGTGCCCTGAGTGCAGCTGGGCACAGCAGTGGGGGGTTCAGCCCCCTCAGCTGGGGCCAGCCAGGCCTGCCTGCAGCCAGGCAGAGGTTCACACCTGATGGCATCTGTGCCCTCAGGGCTGTCAAGTCAAAAATCTTGTCCCCGCTGCCATTTCATGCCTCCTTGAGACAGGCATGAAGGGCACAAGGTCCCTTCCTTTCCCATCAGTGCTGGGTCTTGGCAGAAACCATGTGGTTCTGAGGTGGACAAGCTGGGTCTGGCTCTGCGCATCTCATACTATGGCCATAATGCTTAAAAAAGCCTGATGCAGGGGTGTGTGGGAGAGAAGTTGTGATGCATCCCTACATTTTACAGTCTGTGTGCTCTGGGTTGGAGTCCAGGGCTGGTGCATGACTCCCATTGTAGCCAGCGGGACAGAGAAGGTGCTTCTGAGGGGGTTCGTCTGATGAAGGACATGTCTGCTGTGGTCAGGTGAGCAGAAACCTCTCTTGGGGGGCTGCAAGGGGAACTGAGGCTCATGAGTGGAATCCCACCTTTTAACATCCAAATGGCCTCTAGCTCCCACTGTTCTCGTTCAAGCAGACACACAGGTCCTAGCAAAACCCATGGCTTGATCAGCAATAGCCACAAGCAGGCAGCGTGCTCCCAGCCCTGCTCTCTGGTCGTGAAACCACTGCAGAATGCAGGAGGTCAGTGACTATTCCCAGCTCTTGCTGGGAAAGAAAAGAAAGTGGCTGAAGACAGGGCAATTAGCAAGCTCGCTCTGAGTGTTTTGTGACAGCACGAAGGCCAAGTTGCTGGACTGGTAAGATTTTTGCAGCAGAAGAGGATGCCATGTGCGTGGCAGCACACCCAGAGCTGTGGCCAGCCCCTGGCCGACTGATGCTGCGCTAAGCCAATTCTGCCACATTTCTCGTCCTTGCCTTTGAATGTCGTTGGACAGCAAGTCTGGCCTCCCTGCCGGTCCCTCACCAGCCTGCCAGAGGAACGAACACCTTCCTTCTACCCCTTCCGAGGGGGTGATCTGGGCTGGTTTTCCTCCTGGTGGAGCCCTTGAGTTGGCAATTATTAATGTTTCTGTCACTGTGCTCTCTAGAGCTCCTTCTGGGAGACAAAGTCACCAGAGATGCCTGTGTGTTAATATCATGTGTAGCCCAGTACGTGTTTGCCAGGAGGATGCTTGTGTGACTGAGGACCGCTCTCCACACTGTGCTCTGCAGAAATATGCATGTGCGTGTATAAGCTTTATATATGTGCATGCTGATATACACGTGGTACACGCAGACATACGCACTACACATACGCAAAAGCAGAGTTGAAGGGAGAAGCCTTTGAATGTCAGGTTTTAGCAAACCCTCTCCCTGGAGCAGAAGGGTAAGATGGACACTGTAATACTGCTATTAAGAGATGCTATTCCTAGTTTGCCAGCAGCTACCTGCCCTGCTCCTCTCCTCCTGGGCACAGATGATGGCAGCGGCACAATCAGGGGCTTCTCCCATCCCATCGTACGTAATCTGGCTCTAGGAGCCAAGGCTGCCCAAGCCATGAGGCTAGAGCTGTGGTCTGCTAACTGAAATCCTAGACTAAGTTTTTTTTCAGCTTAAAATACAGGTAAATCTCAGGAATGACTGTGTTTGGCCAGTGTGGAGCATACATGCCTGCTTTGAAGAACAGTAACTTTAGTCTTTGGCTGGTTGAATGCAGCTGCGTGGACAGGCTTGGGAATTCCCTGTTGCATTTTGACCCTTCTAATGAAATAACAGAGGATTTGTGAGTGACAGACATGAGATTGCTATGGCAGGCAGCGGCCAATATCGCAGCTTCCTGTGGAGCTCTGCTGACCGGGGGCTCCTGCACTGCAGATCCTTCTTCCCAAATCTTCTTGAAGGGCTTACGCGGGGAACATCTTTCCTCCAGGACTGCTGTTGCTTTGCTTGCGCCATTCATCACTGCATTGGCTCTAGTGTGGCTGCTGGTGTGTTTCTGGGGACAAATCCGTATCATCAATCCCTTTTTTTTGCTGTAGTACACAGTTTGGTTAATGTTACTCTGGGAATGGCCCTGGGGGTAACTGTTGCAGCATCTCTAGTAAGCTTATAGTATGAGGAGGAGAGCTGCCGCAGCAAGCTGCATGGACCAGCCTGGCATCAAGGGTGAGGTGTTGACTTCTGCCCTGGGGACAGGCCAGCTTTGGGCATTGGGGGTGCCTGTTCCTTTAGTGAGTGCCCCTCGCTGCAGAGGCAGGCAGAGGTCATCACCAACAGATGATGAACAGGGATCAACGGACTCATGAAAAGAAGGTATTTTGGATGCTTCCATGACTTCACCAGTGGGGACCAGCTTTGGCTCCAGTCCCCCTGGTGCCTAGTGAATGTCACAAAAAATCTGTGCCAGGCACAGTGACTGCTGGATGGCTTGCTGTGTGATCTGCTCGCCATGTGATCTGCTCAAAGCCTGTCCCTGCAAGCCCCTCCTAAATGTCATGCCACAACTCCTACTCAGTGGCTGCACAGAGAAACCAAGCTGCTGGGGTGCTGTAAGCAGCTCTGCACGGCTGCTTCTCCACCCACTCTGCATGGTGGCTGGCGTGGTGATGCTGTGACCTTTCAGCTGCGGCTCGGGCTGAAGTCCTGCCTGGCTTGGACTCCGCTCTCGCTAAGCCCTGCTGGGAGCCTTGTGCCCACCGCCAGAACCAGATGGAAGGTCTGCGCTGAAGCACGGGGCTGACAAAGCGAGAGCAGATGCTGACAAGGACCATGTTTGCTCGCCCCAGCCTGGGCTCGGAGCAGGCTGTGTGCTCATGTGGGCTTTTTCAAGCCCCCTAAACAAGGTCGTATCTCAGGTCATCCATAAGTTATTCCTTTTAGTGAGGAAGCTCCCAAAATCGCACTGCAGGCTCTGGGTGAATGGCAGAGTAGTTAGTGGGATTTTTTTTTTTTTTTCTTGTCAGTTGGCAGATCCAAGAGAAGTGTTAAGAACAGCTCTCAACGTGCAAATAGTTTTTACTCATCTGATGAAAGCCTCTGGCACTGCAAGCTAACTTGAACTTGAGAGCTGCAGGAAAAGTTTGGCTGCCCATTGCTGTTTCTTAGCCCACAGGCATGGTTCAGAAGAGATTATACTCAGGTTGTTTTATGAGGAAATGCAAGAATCCCTTCCACAGCCAGTGACCTTACCATGCAGGAGGTTGTTCAGGCCCTCCACCGGTGCCGTGTCTGCAGGTCTGTTACCAAACAGCCTGTCCAGGGCCCATTGTGTACCGGTGGTGGTCACCTTCGCTGGCCTCTGCCGTGGGGCATCTCCGGAGTGGGATGGACTGTTCTGCTGCTTGCACAGGCAGTTTTGAACAATTAAGGAGACTGGGACCACCCAGGGAAGGGCTGGGGGCTCCTGAAGGCAGTGACATGCCTTGGGTAGGAAAAGTATGACAGGGAAAAGATGTGCTGGTGACAGTGGGAGTGACAGCTGGTTCACTCCTCATTGCTTAGATACCAGCAGTTGTGCGACAAAAATGATCATCATGCACAGACTTGTGCGGTCACTCGCGTCCTGCAATTGCTTTCCTGGTGGCTCCATCACCCCAACTCTGGGGAACTGAACCCGACGGTGAACAGCACAGATATTGACTAATAAAAATTCAATACTTGTATTGAATAGTAATGCTAGTGCTATCATCTGCTCAACTGGAAGTCATGGCAGAAGCAGCTTTGGAGACCTGGAAAATCAGTAGTGCTGGGAAAATTTACTGCCAGTGTTAAACCTGAGGAGCCCGGAGCAGACCTGGGGGAGGCCTGAGCCCCGAGAGTTTCAGCCCCACGATGCCTCTTGCCACTCTGAACGTGGTGGTGGCAACAGCAAAGGGCTGAGATCCCTCTGCGCTGAGCTGCAGCCCCCCTCCCTGGAGCGGCCCTCGGTCCCCGAGGCAAGGCCAGGGCCTGCAGGCAAGCCCAGGTGGACACAAGGCGCAGAAGACTTTTAGATCCCCTTGCTGGGATCATTTACAGCTTTGGAAAAAATATGATTCTCTGCCAAACTGAGTGTTTCATTACTAGGCGTCTAGCATTTAAAAGCATTTCTGTGGGACTTTACTGGTTTATTTGCTACTGGGTTAGCTTTTTCTGAGCATAGACTTGCTTTGAAGTGCCCTGTTCCTCGTGGCACGCAGCGGGACTTGGGGTCTCCCTTGGGCGGGCAGCAGCTGTGGGGCAGCTCCTCCAGACCAGAGCTGGATCCAGGGGCATCTCAGCCACCTTTCGGTGCATGGAGGCTCCCCCAACACCTGCCCCTCTCTTGGACATCTCGGCTCTGCAGGCAGGAGGAAGTCTGGGTTGCTGGGGCTGTAGGGGAGAATGGGCTTTAAATGAGGCTCCAGGAAAGCAGAGGGGTTTCTTTGAAATCTCTCAGCTGGTGAGTTCCTTCTGTCTAGCTAGCTATGGAGAAGAGTTTCTGTTAACGATTTTAAGCCCAGTTAGCGAGTAAAGGCTGTTCGGATCTTGGTTGCGGGGTCCCAGGTCGGCACAGTATGCTAAAACCCCTGGTGCAAGGGAGTATGGTTTAGAGCTATAATAGTGCGGATTTCTGCCACATGAGAAGAGGCTTACCTATCAGTTATTGATTTCTTTTTTTCTTTCAGTTTGAAAGGAAATAGAGTTAAATTACAGCCTATTAGGCTGACTGGAGAACTGAATGTGTTTATTGAAGGACTTCATTCACAGTGTGTGTAATTGCCTGCTCCAGAGACAGATGTTCCGATAAGCCCTGGAGAAGCTGCCTCGCTCCTTGCAGTACCCTCCGTCTCCTGTTTACTCATCCCTCTGCAGGCCAATGTGACCGTGTGTGGAGGGGGCTTGCAGCTACTCCATCCTACAGCCACTAGTGTATGTGCTGCTTTTTTGGATGAACACCTTGGAAAAAGCATTTCTTGGTTTGTTTCTCCAAGATTCCCATTGTTAAAAGCCCCTTCTATGCAGTTGAACCAGTTTGCTTAACTCCATTTGTTAGCTGAGCAGGGTGTAGGGCCCAAAAATATTTTCCCGGCTTCTCCCACACTGAGCAGAGTTTGAGGGTGAAACGAGGACGTCTCCTGCCTTTGGAGCCACCTTCAAAAGGATGGCAGCCGGCCGATGCCACAGGCCCTCCGGCTGAGCAGAGGTCCAAGCTGCTGAGCCTTCCTCTTGTCCCCCCTGTCCCCCTGAGCTATGAGGTGGTGGTGATATCCATGGGATACACAGCCTGCATCCAGCGCAGCCGGGATGTTTTATGGCTCCCTGTGGGCTGCTGAGGCCAGGCACAGCTCGTGGGGAAACCCTGCGTGCTGCTGCAGAGATAAACCCAGACCTTTACACACTGCACATGGCCTATTGCAATGTCTGTTTGCAACAGAAAATCACTGGGTAGGAATTCCACTGTATAATTAAAAAATAATTGTGTTTTTAATTCTGTCTTGATCTTTTCCAATTTTTTTTTCTGCGGTCTGATTTTATTCACCGTGGGCCCATTAGATTTGCATGCTTTAAAAACATGAGGTTCTTGACAGATGTGTAAAAGCTCCTCTGTCACTTATACTAATCTACGTGTACTCTTGGTGCTGCTGTACTTTGTGGTACGATACTTTCATAAGGAAATCTCTTTCTCTCCCACATCCATTAGATGTAAGTGGCAGCATAAGCACATGCTGATTGTATTTTAAACTCAAATGGTCTTACCCAAAGCTCTTAAAACAGAGAGCAATTGCTGCCACTTCTGTTTCCTTTGTGTCATGGCTGCTAATTTATTTCCCTGTTACTGCTGAGTGTAGGTCCGAATTAACAGGGCCTGGTTATTCTCACATCAGCTACACAAAAAGGCCAATTTTTGCCCAGGAGCAGGAAAGGGAATTTTTTTTCCGGGTGTTTACTCTTGCTTGTGAGGCTGAAAACCTGAAGTTGACCACAATTGCACGTGCATCAGTGATGTTCAACACGAACACTACTAGTGCAGAAGGATGGCTGTGGCTGGGGTGAGAAGCACTTTCCATAGAGCTCAAAGATGGGAAGGCAGGTCCTCACCCAGGATAGTGCTGAGTGTCACGCAGAGCCACTGCAAGCATTCGACCCAGTCAGTGCCTGATGGGTGTGAGGCTGGAAACGCGGCTTTGGTGTGATAAGCAGCTATAAAGTCCCATTCTTTACTCTTTCTGCATAAAGTAATACCTACATGCAGGTGAGGTGGAGAATAAGTTAGGATGAAGGTGGGGTTTGTACCATGCTGGGCAGATACTTACCTTTCCTGAGGGCCAACAGTGTTTCAGACTCCACCAGAACAAACACCTGTTTAAAAAAAGAAAAACCCAAACAGAAACCCATGAAATTGCAGTCCATCGGCACAGGGTGCTGGTCCCTGGGCAGGGCTGGGCTGTGCCGGTGGGGATCCAGCCCTGCAAGCAGAGCCCGGCGGTGCCCCTTCCTCGACAGCCTGGTGCCTGCTGCCAGGGTGAGACCTGGCAGAGATTGACAGGGGGGCTTTACAGTGCTGGCTTAAACAGCATTAATTTATTTCCCAATGGCCACCCTGAAGACCTTATCTGAAGCTAATTAATTGTCAGCAGCAGCTGTCCTAATTTTGTCACAACTGCCTCGTTCTTGCAATGAAAGGCAAGAACATAAGACCATGAGAGAGTGAGAGATTTCGGTTCAGGGGCAGCAAACGCCTCCAGGGACGTGTCCATCTCGGCAGGGCACACCAGCTGCCAGCTCCTCTGGCCCCAGTGCAGCCACGGCAGGCCTGGGCTGGAGGCAGCTGGTGGTGTTTGTAGGAAGGAGCTCAGCCTCCCTGCGCTCGCAGCTACCCTTCCCTACGGCCCCCCTTGGAGTAGCCTGCACCATAGCCCAGTGCTCCTTCAGTTAAAAGGCTTGTGGTAAATCTCACACCCGTTATTCTCAGCTCCTGGGGATATTTCGTGGCAGGGAGCGTTTACAGGCTCATAAACCATACTTGAGAGTTCTTGTAGATTAGCCAATAAACTTTGCAGGAGTGAAACATGATTCTACCTGAGAAGGGTTTTTGCATCCAGAGGTTTTTCTCCGTGGCCAAACCTGCGGTGGTCTGGGACTGTGCGTTCCCTTAACAGGGCACTGCTAAGTGAGCACGGTTGCCAGCACGGACCTGAGCAGCGCAGGCTGGAAAGTGCCTGCGGGGTTACCCAGCGGGCTCCATTACTTGTGCTTACCCTGGCGTGGTTCTAGAAGGGTGTAAGGAAAAGGAAGGTGGTGTCTCTGGGAAGCACGGGCGCATCTGTGAGACAGCTACAGCAAGCACTGAGATTTGCAGCAGCTCTGTACCATGGCTTAGTCTGCTGGGACCTGTGTGCGCCATTTACTGTCTTCCTATTTACATGTGCTGTGAGACGAAGAATGAGAGGATCATGCAGAAGGCAAATTCACCTTACACAAAAATAAATC
>NW_009609940.1:26254-41832 GCF_000690535.1 Cariama cristata
GGCGTCTACTCCTACATAGTAGGAGCACCTCCTGTGACTCTCCGTTGGTGATTGACGGGTTATTTTTCCCAGGGATGCTGGCCTGCATGATGCAGCACCCTCCCGCGCGGAGGTGGCTGCCAGCTGCTCCGGGGTGCCAGCGATGAGTTGTGCCCACGGGAGGGAAATGCCACCCTGGCATTGCCTTCCCTCCCTTCAACCCCTTGAGCAGGGCTCCCTGCTCCTGCCCTGGAAGGAAGCCAGCCCCTCGTCCTGGTGGCCCCTGGGGTGGGTGCTGTCCCTCCCCTTCTTGCTTTGGGGACACTGAATTATTCCCTTGAAGAAAAGCACTCCCTTTCTGCCCAGAGAAAGCCTGCTGAGGAAGCAGATGGGGTCAGGTGCCGTTGCACTGGGGCATTTTACGTGCTGCTTTTCGCTCTGCAGGAGTGCTGGGCTATAAGGTAGTATGGACCATCTCTGATGGGCAGAGTCATACAGTAATGCACTCAAACTGCGTTTGTATTTCTACCTACTTATTAACATGAATCTTGCATTAGGAGCCTAATTAGTGTAAGTTATGGGCTGGGGTGCTTGAGGCAGAAGCTGCAGTGGAAGCCATCTCTCCAAGCACCAGAAGAGGTAAATTAGATTAATCTTGATGTGACCTACTTTAATTTTTACCTCCTTGCACCCGTACAGCTCTCTTCCAAACCCGCAGAGTGTCAGCCACACAAGTTTAGGCTCTTGCTGTAAATTACATCCGTTGATGAATAAAATTCTTGGAACTTGCAATGTGAAGATATCAGGAGAAGGTTGCACTTCATTAACTTACATTCCCTTGGGATATTCTTCTCCTGGACTTCTGGGTAACATCCAGACTGCAGCCCCAGACAATGTACAGCGTGCCGGACTCTAACTCCAGCTACAGAGTCCTCCAAAAATGTGATGGAGACTGGGACAGTGGTGGATGCACAGCAAGTTTGACCTTATAAACCTCCTGGGTTTGCTGAAAGACCTGTGTTGTTCAACACTGAAGCCAGAAGAAAGAAGAAGCTGTTGTGGTTTTGGGTCTTTCAGAGCCCTTGGGGTCCCCTGGGTGAACTTTTGCCATTCCTGAAAGTGGCATGAGGGAGCAGTTCAGTGATTCACTTATTGTGTTAAAAGCTCCAGGAGTCATGAATGGTTTCCCGAGCACACTGTTGAGTAGGAGCTGTAGGTATTAAGTATAGCAGGTAACTACAGGCGTGGTTGCTCTGTAGCCACTGCATTGCCATCATTTGTTCAGCATGTTCATTCTCCTTCTATTCTTCTGTGGGCATGAGACAACATGGCTTGTGCCCATATGGCTACAGTCTTCTCTCCTCCACCCCCACAAACAGGGGTGGTAGGGTTTGTCTGTCTCTACTGGGAGCAGGCTCTGGGCCGTGCTGGTCCTGGGCTGTACCAGAACACCAGCTGGGAAAGGTATTTTGTGGCTACCAGGGGCCATATCCATGCCGGGGAGCATGCTCATGGTTAAACACTGCAGGTGGCTGCAGGATGGTGCTTGAAGTTGGTTCATCCCCTGTATACATAGGGATATACGTCCCGTATGTCTGGCATTGGCTCAGCACCAAACCTTATCTTTAGACCTCTGACGGTGGCTTCCTGAGGAACAACTCGGGTTTAACCACAAGATACTGGACTTGACTTGAGACCTCCTGGGTGTAGTTTTGTTCCTAAGTCATATTGGAAATCGGAGCAGATGATGAACACCTGGCATTAAAATGTATCAGTTCATGACGAAGAACACCCAGAAACAGAAATGGTTCACGACGGTGACGATTCCAAGGCTGTCACAGCTGAGCTTTCAGCAACCACTTGATAGGTCCCCAGCTGCAGGTCACTTCTGAGGAGCACCAGATCTCGAACGCAGTCTCATGTCTCTCAGGGAGTTGTACCTGGAGGAAGTCTCTTTGTGTATCTCATAGATTTGCTTGAGAGGCAGATAATTGTTCAGGAGATGGGTTTGTCCTTTCTGCCATGCAAAGCAAAGGATACTTTTCAAGAAAGAGAAAAAAAAAGCAGCATGAAATCTCTTTTTGCAGTACAACCCTAAGCTGGGTCATTCAAGGCTATGCCTCTGTCTCCCATTACCTGCTGCACATCTGGATTCATTAGTTCTGCCCTATCTGCCTTATCTGGTCTGTTAGACCCACTGCTTGGGAAAGATTTCCCTCTGCACGGTGAAAAGTGCCCAGGGAACTCATTTTTTTAGGATGCATAGACTTCAGCACCAGGAAGCCCACTATGTACCTGATCTTTTCATGTGCCGAGTATGTATCACTCTGTGGTGTTAGGAACAGCTCTTCCTGATCTTCTTGATCTTCTTGCCTACATTTTAGCACAGTGGCTTCATTAGCTCCTGCGTTCTGGTTTGCTCCTTTGGGACTGGTTCCCAGTCCCACTCCCTCCTCTTTATATTGCTATCTGGTAAAGCACTACGAGGACACCATGGGCATGCACAGAGGTTCTGACATTGTTGGGATGTTTGTAGGAGTGCATTTACTTTGGTAGATTGAAAAGGGTCTCAGGTAAGTGGAAGCTGTTGACCAACAGAGGAATCTCTACCCGTGAGGAATTGGCTGCCTCTTGCCTGGGGACGAGACAGTTTAGTTTTGCTTTTAAGGTCATCCTCATTACCATTTATGTAGACCAAGCCATGTGAAAATATATTATAGTAAGAGAAAATAAAATGCCTCGGAGAGCTATCGTTCTTTTCATGGCAGGTTTTAAGGTAGCAAAGCCACTGAACTTAAAGTAAAATTTCAATTTAGTTGTTAATAAATAACATCCATTTTTAAAAATTCAGTACCTGTATTTGATTAAGTTTCGAAGAACTGTGTGTACTGGATAACAAGATGGAATTGCATTAACATTCATAATTTAATTTCTCATCAGACTTCAAATAAATTTTCTGCTCATGTGAAACAAATTTCAAAGTTGTTACGGTTCATCTTCCAAGAGTTCTTTCTTTTTGAGGTTAGTGTAAAAACATATTGCACAAACAATGGGACAAGCAAGGTATGAAGTAATTCCCTTCAGCATTTTTCTTGAAAAGCCACAGGATTTTTACCTCTTTGTAAAAGAACATATGCCAAAAGGAAAATATTTTAGTTAACCTGAGCAAAAATATTTATTTATATTATCCCTTTCACCCAAGATGTTTCTGAAATATCTTACTAACAGACCAAAAAAAAGGTATTTCTAAGTAAAATTGTGTTAGTTGAAATGTAACCTCTTAGGTAAAATACGGCAAAGATATCCAGGTTCTTTAGAAGCATCCAGAAATACAATGCAACAGTTCAGTGTTGGTCTGAATGTGAGTTTCCACTGGGTCTGTAACAACCCTACTGGATAAGAACATGTCATTGCTAATGCTGTCTTGCCCAAAAGTAATAATTCTGTAGTTCTATTAAATTAAAGCTATTCTCTGTCAATTACTATCTGGCAGAAAAAAAGGGGGGTTGTTTTCAGCAATCTTCTGAGGTGCAAATAAACGAAGGGAAAGATAAACAGTCTTGGACTAGAATAATATACTGTGAAAGAAGAGAGAAAATTACAGCTTGTATTTTGAAGGAAATAACATGGTGGGAAAGCAACACATAAAAGGAAATAATTTTGAACACAGTTGTAGGGTTATCACTGCAATTTGCTAATAAAATATTCAGTAGCTTAGTCTCAAGGCAGTGTCCAAACCCATGAAGTCTATAATTGGAATTTGTGGGTTGATTGAGACCTATTTTGGTCTGCAAGTGTGAACTGCCCTTGTTGTATAGAGAAGATAAGATTATTCGAGAGCTCCTAACAAGAGGACTCATTAAGATAATTCTAGCTGGCTCTGAATAACTGAGAGGACTCATTAAGATAATTCTAGATGGCTCTAAATAACCAAGGTTGTACCTGTTACTTTGCTAATAAATGTCACCACCATTAAGATTTCTATAAACTTCAATGGAGTTGTGAGTCACAGAACATTAAATTTTCATTAAGAGCAGCTTTGTACCTCCTAAAAGAAATTATACAGTGAGTCAAATGTTGGTTTTGGCTACATCGCCAACTTGTGCGTGTATAGCACAGGCCCGTCTTTGGTGCTGCAGGGTGGTGGTGTGAAGGTGGAGCTGTTTAGCTGAGAGCCAAGGTACACTCCTACCACATGGAGTCTGGTCACAGCCCTTTCCAGCCGCCATTGGGGACCTCTTCAAGTGCATCAGTGGAAAGTAAATAATTTGCACACCAGGTCTTTGTGGTATAAAGAACATGTTTTTTGAAGCCTTTAAGGTTTACTTTGTGTGATGTCCCACAAAACCTGCTTATTGCATGAACTTCTTTTGCCTTGAAAGTCATAGCTGATTTTCTAGAAACATGCTGTGATTAACTACTCAGGATAAATAAACACAGAATTTCTCACCTCTCTTGTCCCTGTGATTAACATTTTTCACTGTGTTGCTGTGCAAGTCCTGTTGTCTTTGTGAAGCTCACCTACTCCAGCTTAGACTTTCAGGCCACATCTATGCTAGTAATTTAAATGTGTCCATGGCTGTTACCTGCTCCGAGATGAAGTGGCATGGGGCAGCCCGGACCTGCTCTGTTAGCCTCTCACCTCCGGCGTGGGGCTGCATCCACAGCACCTGCCGGAACCGCGCTGACTTCCAAGTTGTGGGGCTTGTTTGGGAGAACATTGCGTGGTTTGGCCCAAGACCCTGCCAGGGACTCTGAAAACAATTTAACATCCCAGACAATGAGCAGAAGACATCCCTCAGGAAAGTGTCTTGATGCTCTTTTGATTTCCAAATAAAGCTGTAGCCTGTCCATCTGAAAGAGAGCCCTCTGGAGCAAGGTAAAGGTCAAAGAATGGCCAAACCCATTTGAGGAAAACCGAGGCCCAATTCTTGCAGCATTGCATCAACGGCGTTTGCAGTCGCTGCTTAATGAAAGTAAGTTTTGAATGTTATTTAAGGCACTCCTCTTGCTCTCCTACCCCCCATATTTTATACATTTGCATATGTGTTTGGGCCTTTTTTGTTTAATTTGCAGCCTGTCAGATGTTTTCTGGTGTCTTCCACAGGTTCGAGATAAGAAAAAGGATTTATGGCATTTTCTCTTTAATCTTGTTAAATCTTCATCACCACACATCTTCTCCAGATGTTTTCATTGGTTTAGCACCTCACTCAGACTTAACAAAAAAACATATTTTATTAATAAAGACACAAGAAACAAGAACTCAGCTGGACATGGTGCAGGGCACCCTGCTCTGAGTGGCTCTGGTTGACTAGGGACTTGGACCAGGTGACATCCAAAGGTCCCTTCCTACCTCAACCCTTCTGTAAGTCTGTGAAGGAATGCAGGGGGGATGCCAAAATGCGTCCCACTCCCCAAATTTGCTATGGCTGATAAAGGTCATGGATCAACATGTTTTGGGGAAAGGATCATGGGAACCATTGAAAGTAGCCCTGTTCCCATCCCATGCTGACCCCAGGCTCCATTGTGGGTCAAATCCTGTCTTCCTGGTAGGGATGCATGGCGTCACTGCTTACTCATGGCCAAAACCAAAAAAAGGGTTTGGCCTCATTTGACAGCCTTGTGGGTGACTATGCTATAGGATATATGAATAAAGTCTATTTCTCCATGTTTTATTTTACTCTGGACTGCAATCTGTTTCCAGTGCGTAACAATATTGTTCTGCATATGGACTTCCTATAAATATCTTGCTGCAAGTCTTTTCTGCAGTACAAATACAGCATAAATCAGTACGGAGTCATCAAGTCCCACTGGTATGCTGGCAAATGTGTGATCTGCAGAGGCTTGGTTTTAGTGCAGTTCAGATACAGCATGGAGAAATATAGCAGCTTAAGGTGAACAGTGATGAGTAGGATTGTCATTATTTTAATTGGGCAAAAGGAGTAGAAGGAAATAACAATTGTGAGGCATGAAAGAACAGGACTGCTAGGGGCCTCAAGAGATCACCCCAGTCATTCCTGTTGGCCAAGGCAGGATGAACCATACTTCTGTCAATCCTGACTCGACAGTCAAGCCTGTTCCTGGCAGGATAATCCAGCCTCCAGTGCTGGATCCCACCATCACCTCAGGCAGTGAAGTCCAGTGCCTCACCATTAGCCTGTCTAGTGCAAGCCTTTCTTCATACCATTTTAAAATCCCTTTACTTTCTCCTCACCAGGAATACAAAAGAACACATTAAGAAGTTAACTCGTTGCCACTATGTTTTTTATGTTTGAAGAATATTCTGTATAAGCTGACCGGCCTTAGCACTTTTGCCTTTCCCCACGGGTTGTGGTGGAAAACCCCGCTGACTCAGCAGTCCTTCCCAGCCCTCTGGTCAAGCCCGTCAGTATTTGGAATATCACAAACCACAAGTCTTAGGGATAAATGTCGAAGATGGCATTGCTCAAGACAGCCGTGTCCTTCCATCAGCACCGGCAGTGCTCTGCACCGCGTGCTCTGGCCACGGTGGTCGAGACCTAATCTCTGCTGACCACTGCCAGAAGAAGCCTTGGCACAGGAGAAAAGGACGGGGCATTTCCCCCCAAAACAATGAAAAAGACAAAAATTCAACAGGGAGAGAGGACAAAAAGCATCTGAAATTCAAACTGCCCAGCATGAGTTTCTCTGTAATTAGAAGTGTCCTAACACCACGGCTGGTCCTAGGGGAACATCTGAGACCTTCGGCTGGTTTTCTCCAAAATCTGTGATTTACTGGGGAGGCAGCTTCCAGTGCCCTCTGTTGAGTTCGTGTTTGGGGGTTGAGGGCATTTAGGCTGTTTCAGGCAGAAATTGCCACCCTGCTGCTACCAGCTACTCACCGCTAACTCAGTCCTCCTACAGCTGCCTCAGCCATCAGTTCCTCATAAACAGAACCAGATTTTTTTTTGAAAAACATGATTTCAGGTATTTTTTCTGGAAGGATTTCTGAAGGAATTCCCTCAAAGGCTTTCCTTTGTTCCCGTCCCTGCTGCTGGTCACCTCATTTAGCTTATGAACACACTCTTACTTTCTGAGAACAAGGTGTATACCATTCCAGCTCAGTGCACTAAAGTAGGCTGAACTCATGTTTTTACATTCTTCCTTAGTATAGGCTGCAGATATTTGATTTACTAAACCTGGAAAGTGGTTGTTGTGGACACTCCTGGTGTGCGGGGCTGTCACAGCCAGGTACAAGCTGTTGAGGACCAGCCTCTGGTCAGGTTTGGTAGCAGGAATCACCTCTTGAAAGCAGGTTTTGGGACCATCCTGCTATATTATTGTTTGTTTTCAGGCAACTAGATTTTTAACGTCATTCATGGTATCTTGCTCCTTGATTTGGAAAGCCTTACTGACTCTTGGATCCTAAGGAAATCAGTGTGTTCGAGATATTCAAATGAGTCATGAAACAGCTCAGAGAAGTTTTCTGTAAGGGGAAATAATTTCCTTGTCCTTGCTCCAAGTTTTCATGCAAGATACAAACTTTTGTGCCTGGTGTGGCTCTAAAGTACCATCTAGAAGGTCAATGTTTCAGGAAGCAAAGCGTGACTGGTAAACAGGCACTCGCACAAGGACACTCAGGTAACCTTAACTGCCGTCCCCTGCTACTTTTACCAAAACGTCTCTGATGATTGATTACAAGAGTTGGACTGGATTCCCACTGACGTGCAGCTAGCCTCACTGAATTCAGCTGGAGCTGCAAGGCATCCCCAGATAATTTGCCCTTTCTTCTTCTTTGGCTTCAACCTGTTTCTCTTGCAAAAGAGTTCTGGTTGTGACAATTTCCATCACGCTACGGTGGCTGCTCAGGGATGCTGTGCGTGGTTTCCCAGCAGCTTCTGGAGATGTCTTCCAGGGAAACCACCATGTGAACATGTGTGATGGTGCTCTGTGGGGTGTGCCCCTCACAGCCACTTTGTTTTGTCATTTCTAGGGACACTATTGGAAATGACATTCATTGTAACGTGTTCAGCCTACTGGATTTAATTAGAAACACTCAGCTTTAATTAAGTGTTTGTTTTGCAGTCCCAGTAGTTCTATTTTGATAAGACTCTATCATATAAATCCTAAATGAAGCTGAAGAAGTAGATCACTGCATGTCACAGCTCCTGAGTAATGATTAAAGACAATACAATGTGCGATACAGTCGCTGAGAGTGGGAGGCAACTCTGTGCTTTGCATTGAGTATTTACCTCATGCTTTCCAGGATTTTCCTGTACTATTAGTTCTCTGTATCCTCAGACTCATTCTTTGCTTTCCAGCATCCTCCTCCCACAATTTCTTCAGGGACTGACGGAGGTGCAGCGGGGACAGGGGCTGAAGGGCGACACAGGTTGCATAGTGCCACCGACTCCTCCATCCTTCCTTGCAGAGCACATCCCGCCCGGGATGAGTGGGGAGAAAATAGCGCTCCACCCAAAAACTGTAGGCCTCTTCTACTCTCTCTTTTCTCAGTAAACCTGCAATTTTTCCCTTTCCTTTTCGTGCACAGTTTGGTTGCTTGTGCTGCACCTGTGTGACTTGCCCACACATGACCCACTCCATACATAAAAAAAGGCTGCATATTCTATAGCTCCTGGCTCTGTTAATGGTTTTCTCTACTTTCCTACAAACCTTTATTGATTGAAGTGTAGCTTGAAGCTTAGCAGAGAAATGAGTTCTGGTTATAATTAATGCATAGGGAACAGACCTAGGCGAGAGTTTTCCCATGAAGTCATACTAACATGTGAACTATTGCTACAGGGTCTACAGATGAAAGCACCCTCAGAAATGTCCCAAGCCTCTGGATCAAGACAGATTTTTATGTTTTCAAAACAAGCCAAAGCGAAGGCTGATGAAGAAGGCTTGGGCTTGACCTGGAGGGCCAGGGTGCTGCTGTTGGAGCATGACAGCTAACGCAGCGAGCTTGCTCGCAGACTGGTCCCATGTGCAGTGTGCTCGGCACCTCTCCGCAGCCACCATTGCTTGCAGCACTGACCTTCAGCCAGAGAGAATTTTTCACATCAAAGAGCATAAATAGTAATTTTCTCTTTTTTGGGGGGAGGGTGTTGCAATGAAAAGAGGAAAAAATTGCAAGCCTCAGACCCAGGAACATAAATCATCTCTAGACTGATGGCAGTATGTGCAATTTCTACCTGTGAAGGGCCCATGGCCTGGGCCATTCCATGACCACGTTCTTTCTTGAAGAGGGTATCATCAAGATTAATGACCCTTTATTGCTAGCCTGGTGTCCTCCCCTCCTGGATGTTCAGTCCTAAAAGGAGATAAAAGGATAACGAAGAAAGACAAATTCTCATTCAAACAGGTTTGCAGTCAAACTAATCGTAAGCAGATGAAGCAGCTTTGTGCAGAGCTTCTGAACCTCTGGAGGTTGCTTTCCTGGGGAGACAGAGCACCTTGAGCACCCAGAGCAAGACACCATCCCCAGCACAGTGCCCCACAGGTACAGCTTGCCATTCCCTTGGAGGTCCCTCTGTCTCTGGGTAGGTACAGAAGCAGACCATGATTTGCCTTCTCTGCTCTCTCTTTTCCGTGCTACAAGGCTCTCCCCCAGCCTCCCTACTTTCCTCTCCTACTCTCACCCCATCCTTGAATCTCTTAATTCTGCTCTTGGAAGTTTTTCTGCTTTCCTTCTGTCCCCTCCCTTCTTGCAGCATGATTTTCCCAAGGTGATCTACCTTCAACAAGCAGCTGCTGAGCTGAAGGACCTGCTGTTGTTCCTGGCAGAGTCATCCCATACAACCAACAGACAGGCGCTCCCCAGCCCAGCCATTTCCATAGTAAGAACTTCATGACATTGGTCAGAACCAGATCTCCAAATGCTTATACATGCACCACAAAAACTGTGGTTTAATAGTGGAAATGTTATTAGTATTTACATTTTACACCATAGCGTTTTAAGGAATGCAAATTGCCTTCCTTGAATTTATGATACTACCTGGCCTCCAACAAGCTGACATGAGAAGCAGGCATGACAAACAGCCTCAGAAGTTCCTGTGGTAGTTTGAAGTCTGCTGAATACACCATACACAGCAACAAAAGCCTTCAGAAGTCAGCTTTGGCTCCACATTTAAAGTGTTCCTTGGTCATATTGCTCTCTGTGGTCCTGCTGACAGGTCCCCCCAGCCCCACTGAAAAGCTGCCTCGTACAGCTCACATGCAGAGCAGAAGGAGCCAAGCAGTAGCTCGTCCCGCAGCAGAACACAGAAGGGAGGGAGGGTCTCCATGCATGGGGCACTGGGATGGACACATGGGCTGTGGACCATGCCCATCTCACCAGAACTCATGCCGGTAATGGGGCAGACATACTCGCTTTGGCTGTGGCTTACCTCCTCACAGGGTCTCATTGAGAAGCCAGCCACACTTTGGCTCTAAGGCAGAAAGAAAAAGTGAGGAAGAACATTTAGAAAGGTGGGAAGTGAGAACTACCACACAGCTGCTCTGCCAGCTCAAAAAATGTTTCAGTGCTATGACAACAATATCCTTACAGGTGAAGCCTTTCCCTGCTGGAGCCTGAAACAGCTGTGCAGCAGGGCGGGGGGAATGGAGGAAGGACGCAGGCATGGGCATGGGCATGGGCATGGGCATGGGCATGGGTATTGGCACGGGCAAGAGGACCTCCTTCCTCCTCACAGCAAATGTGATGATTCAAACCCCCCCGATGGATGTGTGGAAGCTTTATGAGGAAGCACATTGGTGTGCGCCTGGGGGTTGCAAATCACAGGTGACACACGGGAGGAGACCTTTGCTGCAAGGTGGATCAGATGCCCTGCTACTAAGTGAGAGCAAGGAAACTGCCAGGGGACCTGTGCAGAGGCTGTTGCACAACTAAAGCGTGTGCCACCTGAAGTGGGTGGAACAATCATCCAGTCCCATCTCTTTCCACTAATTTGTGGGATGAGGGCTTGGACAGCACTCTTAGGAGATGCATGGGCTGTGGGGCACTGTGGTCCTGGGATCTGAAGCCCTCAACTTAATAGTGAGAGCTAATAAGACCTTTCTGAATATTTGTTTTCTGGAGCTGGTAAGTGATCTGAAGAAAACTCAAGCCTTATGTAACGCCATCTGGGTAGGTGAAAGTTTTCTCCTAACTCCAGCCTAATGCAAATTACTTGCAATTTACTTTCCTTTCAGCTTGACAAAGTAGCTGTTATTAAAAGCAGACCTTAACCACCAAGAAGTGCCCTTTGCAGCGTCATCTCCTCCTTCCCATGCTGCAGAAGCCGGGATGGGTTTTCACCAGCATGTTTTGGGATTCCGGGGATGCTGACGACGTTAGCCCGTCTCTACCTCCTTGCACTGCCTTCTTCAGTTTGTGTGTGATACGCTTTCCACGGCACTTCTTCCCACACGCCTCAGATTCTCTCTCCCAGCATTGTAGCAAAGATTATATGTGCTTCTGTGCTAGCAGCCCACCGCTGTGTAGCCGTAGGATTACATAAAGCTGGGTGACAGAGAGAAGTCTTAATCACTACACGAAAAAAAACATTTGTTACCTGTCTCGCAATGAGGAGCAGTTCTTTTAAAGCCCTTGTGACATTTCCACACTTCAAGCTCAAGATCTATTTTAAATCTCCTGTCATCACATATGAGCCTTGATACTCAGTACAGGAATTAAAAATATTTATGTATCAGCTTCCAGCTAAAGAACATGCAGAGCATTAATGGCCTTTCGAGTTCAGGTTTTGGCTCCCAGTCTCTGTTCCCATTCTTTCTGGATGTCCTGGGTCAATAAAGAAATCTCATTCTCCTTTCATATACACGTAGATATACACAGATGCTGAGAGGCAGCTTGCAGAAGTGAACTGACATGCTACCTAGTTATGAATAGCCATTTCTGAAAGGCATTCTGGAATAACTCCCCCTGTTAACTTTTATTCCAAAATAGTGTTTATACCAGTGGGTTATAATAAAGCAGTTAAAATACATCAGGGCAGTCTTTCCCCTCATCACAAGACTTAAGTACACTTCCTTTCTATTCCCAGTGTGATTTATTATTTGCCTAAATGTATAGCCCCCCCAAGGCAGACACCTCATCTTCTTTTGTATCTTGAACACACAGCAGATGTTTAGGAAGTAACAAACTAATAGTGTAAGAGTAATAGCTAGAATATAAAGATATGTGGCTGTAATAAAAGTTGTGGTAGCAATATTGGATTTTTGTGGTTTACAGTTCCAACTTTGACTTTCAGAAAGTGACATTTATATGCGCTCTGGGAATGTGATAATAATCTTGGTACTCCAAAGTAGTTTTCCAGTTTGAAGGATAATATAAAACAAATTAATTTCAGTTCTTAGATTAAGCATCTTCCCTTTCCTACATGGTAACGACTCAAAGCTACTATAATAAAATTGAATGACTGCTGTACTGTGTGTGTTTTTCTTTAGCTCATGTGCATTCAGTTGCTAGAAAAGATGGAGTGGAACTTGGAAAAGTAAACCCAGAACTGTTGATTAAAGCTCTTTCCATACAAAACTAGCTCCTAATGTTGACCGTTCTGTGCATTTACAAATTAATTACAATCATAAGTGTTAAAGCAAAAAAAAAGACTTTATTGCTCCACATCTACTCTACTTTTTCCCTTTAAAATACTTACAAGGACATTTTCTGTTCAGCACTTTCAGTGAAACGCTGCCCAAGAAGTGGTTGCAGAACCCAGTGGGTGTCGACTGCAGATGCTACTGAATTTGATGAAGGCGGAAGGCAGGATAAGTGCAAAGAAAACCAATAGGTGCATTACTGGCTGAAAATAGCAGGTCCATTTGAAACAGTAATGTTTTGTAGCCTCTCATCAGGCAACCCAAGTCCGGAGCTGTTAAAGGCAACAGAAATGCCCTAATAATCTGATGTTGGCTTCCAAGGCAGCCTTTTTTGTCTCACTTGGTGCAATATGCTATCAGAAAGAGCATCACAAAATCATGGCTCCATTCAGGAATGAAACAGAGATGTTCTGACCCTGGGGAAGAATTCAAAGGTGATGTCCCCAGCCCGGGGACTCTGCGGGGAAAGGATTGCTCCCAGAGGTGTGTGGAAACCGAACTCCTACCAAGAGAAGCACAGATACCAAATTGCACATTTGTGTATATCCCCTCCATGCTTTGGTTTCTCAGCTTGAGGCTCTTCCTAAGGTTACCACACATCCACACAACAGCCCTGGAATATTCATCTCTTGCACATGTAAGTAACATACAGATGCACTACCTCTTACTGAGTAAGCATCTGGAGATAAACTGGGTTCCCCTCTCTGTAGGTATGTTGTTCATCATAAAAGTCAGCCAGGTTTTGATGATATTTTAGGAGGACCCAGTATGTAGCTGCAGTAGTTATCATACTTTGGAGGCTGGTAGGAGCTCACGTAAACAAACATGGATCTGTCACTGATGGTCTTGTTATGATCTTGCCTATGGATACATAGAGAGATGCACAGACAGGCATCTTTAAAAAACGTTTGTGATGTGCCCATCTCTGCGGCTCTGTCCGATAAAATTGAACTGTTGTCATTTCATGTCTTTTAATGATATTTTTTACAACTAATGAGGCACTGAATTTTGTTTTCCAAGATCATAGAAATATCCAGAATTAACACAATCAAGCTTTTAACATTTAGTATCTTTACTACAAAGAGCAGTAGAGAGGTGTCCCACAGGTTCCCTGGAGAGAAGAGACATGCCAGGTTGTTGAGATGTTTTTCTGAAGGACTCTGCCACGTGGCAGATGTAGAGGCTGAGCAGATGAAATAGCTGCATTTTGTAGCTCATAGCTGACGTCCTACAGTATTCAAGGATGTTTCACATAATGTCTGATCCTTTTCAGACACCAGCTTGTCTGTGCAGCCCGGGTGACCGCAGCTGCAGGAGTGCACGGTGGCCACATGGGCAGGGTCCTGCAGGGCTTGGCACAGGGCTCCACGGTTTGGGATGCACCAGCCCAAAACCAGGAACTTTCCTCCCCTGAAAACCCAAACCTGGGCACACCATCTGGGTCCCTCACATTCCTCCCCGTCACAGGCAGAGGCTGCACTTCTCCCAGACAGCGAAGCAAAACCATCAGCCTGGTCTGCATGAGGACTTCGCTCTGATACAGTCCGTGATACTCAGCCACGTGTGCCATGCGACAGGGCAACTGGGGCAAAGCCGTGGTTTCCACGTGGGAAATTCCAGTGGGATTTAGGGCGGTTTGATGAAGCAGATCAAGCCTGGTGTAGGTTTCTTGATTTTGTGAGTTGTCTGCAGACAGTGGTCACTGCATAGCAATGTTGCAAGTAGCATTAAAATTCCTGATCAACCACAATAGCTGTTGGAGCAGCCAGGGTAATCGCAGGGTCTGGGGAATGAAGGAAGAACACACATAAGACTTCATTTTTAAGACGGGTTCCCCGTTGTGCAAGTCTCTCTGGAATGTGGATGGGGCCTATAAATGAAGAGTCATCATCTCAGTTTGGTAAGACATATTGTGACCTTTCAGGCCCAATCCCTGCCAACTTCAGAATTAGGCGGAGCTGCTTTTTGGCACAGGAATAAATGGAAATAATGCAGAAGTATAAGAAACTTATGGAACATTGCAAAAGATGGTGCTTTGGAGTGGGGTGACTTTTTGGCATTGTCTTTCTGTTGTGTTTCCCAATACAAAAAAGATGTGTTTATCAGCAGAAAGATAATAGTAAGGGTGTTTTATAGTCATAAAGCAGAAGTTGAGCTACATTCATAAACACAATTATCATAGCCAAGGCAAACAGGGAAAGTCTAGTGTTTTGTTTACAAAGAGATAGCTGCCCTTCAAATATTTACAAAGAATGAAGACAAATTCAAGAGCAGCTGGCAGAAGGATTGGAAGCAGTAATGAATATCTTCATGTAAGCTTATTATTCTTGGAGTGAAAAAAGACTTTGCAAGAAGAGTTAATTCTGAAATTATGAATGTAACTATGAAGAAAAAAATATTTAAACACAGCAGATGCCAAACAAGTCCTGGATTTGCAGTCCTATTATTTGACATTACCCTTTCAGTATCTTTGATTTAGGAAGATTATGTGCCTGAGGGAGAAGTCCCTGTGTTAATAAATGTGAGTGACAAACAGGTTAGGAATGTTCACACCTATCTGTGGACACCGTGTGCTACGTGTTTTATTAAAAATGGCATAGCAGGGCAGCAGAGAGTCTATTTACTTCAGCCTGGCTGAACAGGTCAGGTTTCCATGCCTGGGGATGGGAAGAGGAGGCTCATCTGGGAGAAGTGTGGGGCACTTAGGACAGGGCAGAGAGGAGGGGGAGCCCGCAGCGTGTGGATGGACTGGGGGACTTTGGGGAAGAGCAGACCCACAGTCCGGGGTGGTGGAAAGGAGGAGACCTTCTTAGAGGACCACGTGGACTAAAAAACTGATGGACAGAAGACAGGATACTTCCTCCACGAGGCTAGAATGGGCTGCGGGAGATTTGTTTTCTGGTCTTACTTATTCAGTATTTTGCTTCCAGCAATTCTGGGGGTTTGTTTGTTGTCTTTTGTTTACAGACAGCAACTGTTTGCCTGGTTCTAGTTTATTATTTTGCCTTGTGGTGAGTCACCCCCCCCCACACACACACCCC